>NW_028152094.1:0-237407 GCF_964638095.1 Poromitra crassiceps
TTTGGATTTTTTTTTTTTTTCCAAAATCAGACTTGACACCAGAGAGGCTGAATACCGCACTGAGTCAATGCGGTCTTAGCCTCTCTGGTGTCAACACTCTGTCTGAATTTGGAAAAAAAAAAAAAAAATCCCAAAATCAGACAGAAGATTGACACCAGAGAGGCTGAATACCACACTGAGTCAATGCGGTTTTAGCCTCTCTGTTGTCAACACTCTGTCTCATTTTGGATTTTTTTTTTTTCCCCCAAAATCAGAGTATTGACACCAGAGAGGCTGAATACCGCACTGAGTCAATGCCTCTCTGGTCTCAACACTGTCTGAGTTTTGATTTTTTTTTCCCCCAAAATCAGACAGAGTATTGACACCAGAGAGGCTGAATACCGCACTGAGTCAATGCGGTCTTAGCCTCTCTGGTCTCAACACTCTGTCTGATTTGGGATTTTTTTTTTTTTCCAAAAATCAGACAGAGGATTGACACCAGAGAGGCTGAATACCGCACTGAGTCAATGCGGTTTTAGCCTCTCTGTTGTCAACACTCTGTCTGATTTTTTTTTTTTTTTTTCCCCCAAAATCAGAGTATTGACACCAGAGAGGCTGAATACCGCACTGAGTCAATGCGGTCTTAGCCTCTCTGGTCTCAACACTCTGTCTGAATTTGGAAAAAAAAAAAAACTCCCAAAATCAGACAGAGGATTGACACCAGAGAGGCTGAATACCGCACTGAGTCAATGCGGTTTTAGCCTCTCTGTTGTCAACACTCTGTCTGATTTTTTATTTAATTTTTTCCCCCCAAAATCAGAGTATTGACACCAGAGAGGCTGAATACCGCACTGAGTCAATGCAGTCTTAGCCTCTCTGGTCTCAACAATCTGTCTGATTTTGATTTTTTTTTTTTTTTCCAAAATCAGAGTATTGACACCAGAGTGGCTGAATACCGCACTGAGTCAATGCCTCTCTGGTCTCAACACTGTCTGATTTTGGATTTTTTTTTCCTCCCAAAATCAGACAGAGGATTGACACCAGAGAGGCTGAATACCGCACTGAGTCAATGCGGTCTTAGCCTCTCTGGTCTCAACACTCTGTCTGATTATGGAAAAAAAAAAAAATCTCCCAAAATCAGACAGAGTATTGACACCAGAGAGGCTGAATACCGCACTGAGTCAATGTGGTCTTAGCCTCTCTGGTCTCAACACTCTGTCTGATTTTGGATTTTTTTTTTTTTTTTTCCAAAATCAGACTTGACACCAGAGAGGCTGAATACCGCACTGAGTCAATGCGGTCTTAGCCTCTCTGGTCTCAACACTCCGTCTGATTTTGGATTTTTTTTTTCCCCAAAATCAGACAGAGTATTGACACCAGAGAGGCTGAATACCGCACTGAGTCAATGCCTCTCTGGTCTCAACACTGTCTGATTTTGGATTTTTTTTTCCTCCCAAAATCAGACAGAGGATTGACACCAGAGAGGCTGAATACTGCACTGAGTCAATGCGGTCTTAGCCTCTCTGGTCTCAACACTCTGTCTGATTATGGAAAAAAAAAAAAAATCTCGCAAAATCAGACAGAGTATTGACACCAGAGAGGCTGTATAGCACACTGAGTCAATGCGGTTTTAGCCTCTCTGGTGTCAACACTCTGTCTCATTTTGGATTTTTTTTCCCCCCCAAAATCAGAGTATTGACACCAGAGAGGCTGAATACCGCACTGAGTCAATGCCTCTCTGGTCTCAACACTGTCTGAGTTTTGTTTTTTTTTCCCCCCAAAATCAGACAGAGTATTGACACCAGAGAGGCTGAATACCGCACTGAGTCAATGCGGTCTTAGCCTCTCTGGTCTCAACACTCTGTCTCATTTTGGATTTTTTTTTTCCCCCCCAAAATCAGAGTATTGACACCAGAGAGGCTGAATACCGCACTGAGTCAATGCCTCTCTGGTCTCAACACTGTCTGAGTTTTGATTTTTTTTCCCCCAAAATCAGACAGAGGATTGACACCAGAGAGGCTGAATACCGCACTGAGTCAATGCAGTCTTAGCCTCTCTGGTCTCAACACTCTGTCTGATTTGGGATTTTTTTTTTTTTTCCAAAATCAGAGTATTGACACCAGAGAGGCTGAATACCGCACTGAGTCAATGCGGTCATAGCCTCTCTGGTCTCAACACTCTGTCTGAATTTGGAAAAAAAAAAAAAAACTCCCAAAATCAGACAGAGGATTGACACCAGAGAGGCTGAATACCGCACTGAGTCAATGCAGTCTTAGCCTCTCTGGTCTCAACACTCTGTCTGATTTGGGATTTTTTTTTTTTTTCCAAAAATCAGACAGAGGATTGACACCAGAGAGGCTGAATACCGCACTGAGTCAATGCGGTCTTAGCCTCTCTGGTCTCAACACTCTGTCTGAATTTGGAAAAAAAAAAGAATCCCAAAATCAGACAGAGGATTGACACCAGAGAGGCTGAATACCGCACTGAGTCAATGCGGTTTTAGCCTCTCTGTTGTCAACACTCTGTCTGATTTTTTATTTTATTTTTTCCACCCAAAATCAGAGTATTGACACCAGAGAGGCTGAATACCGCACTGAGTCAATGCGGTCTTAGCCTCTCTGGTCTCAACACTCTGTCTGATTTTGGATTTTTTTTTTCTTCCCCAAAATCAGACAGAGTATTGACACCAGAGAGGCTGAATACCGCACTGAGTCAATGCAGTCTTAGCCTCTCTGGTCTCAACACTCTGTCTGATTTGGGATTTTTTTTTTTTTTTTCCAAAAATCAGACAGAGGATTGACACCAGAGAGGCTGAATACCGCACTGAGTCAATGCGGTCTTAGCCTCTCTGGTCTCAACACTCTGTCTGAATTTGGAAAAAAAAAAAAAAACTCCCAAAATCAGACAGAGGTTTGACACCAGAGAGGCTGAATACCACACTGAGTCAATGCGGTTTTAGCCTCTCTGTTGTCAACACTCTGTCTGATTTTTTATTTTATTTCCCCCCCCCCCCAAATCAGAGTATTGACACCAGAGAGGCTGAATACCGCACTGAGTCAATGCGGTCTTAGCCTCTCTGGTCTCAACACTCTGTCTGATTTTGGATTTTTTTTTTCTCCCCAAAATCAGACAGAGTATTGACACCAGAGAGGCTGAATACCGCACTGAGTCAATGCGGTCTTAGCCTCTCTGGTCTCAACACTCTGTCTGAATTTGGAAAAAAAAAAAAAACTCCCAAAATCAGACAGAGGATTGACACCAGAGAGGCTGAATACCGCACTGAGTCAATGCGGTTTTAGCCTCTCTGTTGTCAACACTCTGTCTGATTTTTTATTTTATTTTTTCCCCCCAAAATCAGAGTATTGACACCAGAGAGGCTGAATACCGCACTGAGTCAATGCGGTCTTAGCCTCTCTGGTCTCAACACTCTGTCTGATTTTGGATTTCCCCCCCCCCCCAAAAAATCAGACAGAGTATTGACACCAGAGAGGCTGAATACCGCACTGAGTCAATGCAGTCTTAGCCTCTCTGGTCTCAACAATCTGTCTGATTTTGGATTTTTTTTTTTTTTTCCAAAATCAGAGTATTGACACGAGAGAGGCTGAATACCGCACTGAGTCAATGCGGTCATAGCCTCTCTGGTCTCAACACTCTGTCTGATTTTGGATTTTTTTTCCCCCCCAAAATCAGACAGAGTATTGACACCAGAGAGGCTGAATACCGCACTGAGTCAATGCCTCTCTGGTCTCAACACTGTCTGATTTTGGATTTTTTTTTCCTCCCAAAATCAGACAGAGGATTGACACCAGAGAGGCTGAATACCGCACTGAGTCAATGCGGTCTTAACCTCTCTGGTCTCAACACTCTGTCTGATTATGGAAAAAAAAAAAAAATCCCCCAAAATCAGACAGAGTATTGACACCAGAGAGGCTGTATAGCACACTGAGTCAATGCGGTTTTAGCCTCTCTGGTGTCAACACTCTGTCTCATTTTGGATTTTTTTTTTCTCCCCAAAATCAGAGTATTGACACCAGAGAGGCTGAATACCGCACTGAGTCAATGCCTCTCTGGTCTCAACACTGTCTGAGTTTTGATTTTTTTCCCCCCAAAATCAGACAGAGTATTGACACCAGAGAGGCTGAATACCGCACTGAGTCAATGCGGTCTTAGCCTCTCTGGTCTCAACACTCTGTCTGATTTGGGATTTTTTTTTTTTTTTCCAAAAATCAGACAGGGGATTGACACCAGAGAGGCTGAATACCGCACTAAGTCAATGTGGTTTTAGCCTCTCTGTTGTCAACACTCTGTCTGATTTTGGATTTTTTTTTTTTTCCCAAAATCAGAGTATTGACACCAGAGAGGCTGAATACCGCACTGAGTCAATGCGCTCTTAGCCTCTCTGGTCTCAACACTCTGTCTGATTATGGGAAAAAAAAAACTCCCAAAATCAGACAGAGGATTGACACCAGAGAGGCTGTATAGCACACTGAGTCAATGCGGTTTTAGCCTCTCAGGTGTCAACACTCTGTCTCATTTTGGATTTTTTTTTTTTCCCCAAAATCAGAGTATTGACACCAGAGAGGCTGAATACCGCACTGAGTCAATGCC
Organism: Poromitra crassiceps; assembly: GCF_964638095.1. Taxonomy (NCBI): domain Eukaryota; kingdom Metazoa; phylum Chordata; class Actinopteri; order Beryciformes; family Melamphaidae; genus Poromitra; species Poromitra crassiceps. The sequence goes on from NW_028152094.1 coordinate 4,588, forward strand.
TCTCTGGTCTCAACACTGTCTGAGTTTTGATTTTTTTTCCCCCAAAATCAGACAGAGTATTGACACCAGAGAGGCTGAATACCGCACTGAGTCAATGCGGTTTTAGCCTCTCTGTTGTCAACACTCTGTCTGATTTTTTTTTTTTTTTTTCCCCAAAATCAGAGTATTGACACCAGAGAGGCTGAATACCGCACTGAGTCAATGCGGTCTTAGCCTCTCTGGTCTCAACATTGTCTGATTTTGGATTTTTTTTTTTTTTCCAAAATCAGACTTGACACCAGAGAGGCTGAATACCGCACTGAGTCAATGCGGTCTTAGCCTCTCTGGTGTCAACACTCTGTCTGAATTTGGAAAAAAAAAAAAAAACTCCCAAAATCAGACAGAGGATTGACACCAGAGAGGCTGAATACCACACTGAGTCAATGCGGTTTTAGCCTCTCTGTTGTCAACACTCTGTCTGATTTTTTATTTTATTTTCCCCCCCCCAAAATCAGAATATTGACACCAGAGAGGCTGAATACCGCACTGAGTCAATGCGGTCTTAGCCTCTCTGGTCTCAACACTCTGTCTGATTTTGGATTTTTTTTTTCCCCCTAAAATCAGACAGAGTATTGACACCAGAGAGGCTGAATACCGCACTGAGTCAATGCAGTCTTAGCCTCTCTGGTCTCAACATTGTCTGATTTTGGATTTTTTTTTTTTTTCCAAAATCAGACTTGACACCAGAGAGGCTGAATACCGCACTGAGTCAATGCGGTCTTAGCCTCTCTGGTGTCAACACTCTGTCTGAATTTGGAAAAAAAAAAAAAAACTCCCAAAATCAGACAGAGGATTGACACCAGAGAGGCTGAATACCACACTGAGTCAATGCGGTTTTAGCCTCTCTGTTGTCAACACTCTGTCTGATTTTTTATTTTATTTTCCCCCCCCCAAAATCAGAATATTGACACCAGAGAGGCTGAATACCGCACTGAGTCAATGCGGTCTTAGCCTCTCTGGTCTCAACACTCTGTCTGATTTTGGATTTTTTTTTCCCCCCTAAAATCAGACAGAGTATTGACACCAGAGAGGCTGAATACCGCACTGAGTCAATGCAGTCTTAGCCTCTCTGGTCTCAACACTCTGTCTGATTTGGGATTTTTTTTTTTTTTTCCAAAAATCAGACAGAGGATTGACACCAGAGAGGCTGAATACCGCACTGAGTCAATGCGGTCTTAGCCTCTCTGTTCTCAACACTCTGTCTGAATTTGGAAAAAAAAAAAAACTCCCAAAATCAGACAGAGGATTGACACCAGAGAGGCTGAATACCGCACTGAGTCAATGCGGTTTTAGCCTCTCTGTTGTCAACACTCTGTCTGATTTTTTATTTTATTTTCCCCCCCCAAAATCAGAGTATTGACACCAGAGAGGCTGAATACCGCACTCAGTCAATGCGGTCTTAGCCTCTCTGGTCTCAACAATCTGTCTGATTTTGGATTTTTTTTTTTTTTTTTCCAAAATCAGAGTATTGACACCAGAGAGGCTGAATACCGCACTGAGTCAATGCGGTCATAGCCTCTCTGGTCTCAACACTCTGTCTGATTTTGGATTTTTCCCCCCCCCCAAAATCAGACAGAGTATTGACACTAGAGAGGCTGAATACCGCACTGAGTCAATGCGGTCTTAGCCTCTCTGGTCTCAACACTCTGTCTGATTTGGGATTTTTTTTTTTTTCCAAAAATCAGACAGAGTATTGACACCAGCACACCAGCACCAGGCACACTGAGTCAATGCGGTTTTAGCCTCTCTGGTGTCAACACTCTGTCTGATTTTTGATTCCCCCCCCCAAAAAAAAATCAGAGTATTGACACCAGAGAGGCTGAATACCGCACTGAGTCAATGTGGTCTTAGCCTCTCTGGTCTCAACACTCTGTCTGATTTTGGATTTTTTTTTTTTTTTTTTCCAAAATCAGACTTGACACCAGAGAGGCTGAATACCGCACTGAGTCAATGCGGTCTTAGCCTCTCTGGTCTCAACACTCTGTCTGATTTTGGATTTTTTTTTTCTTCCCCAAAATCAGACAGAGTATTGACACCAGAGAGGCTGAATACCGCACTGAGTCAATGCAGTCTTAGCCTCTCTGGTCTCAACACTCTGTCTGATTTGGGATTTTTTTTTTTTTTTCCAAAAATCAGACAGAGGATTGACACCAGAGAGGCTGAATACCGCACTGAGTCAATGCGGTCTTAGCCTCTCTGGTCTCAACACTCTGTCTGAATTTGGAAAAAAAAAAAAAAACTCCCAAAATCAGACAGAGGTTTGACACCAGAGAGGCTGAATACCACACTGAGTCAATGCGGTTTTAGCCTCTCTGTTGTCAACACTCTGTCTGATTTTTTATTTTATTTCCCCCCCCCCCAAATCAGAGTATTGACACCAGAGAGGCTGAATACCGCACTGAGTCAATGCGGTCTTAGCCTCTCTGGTCTCAACACTCTGTCTGATTTTGGATTTTTTTTTTTCCCCAAAATCAGACAGAGTATTGACACCAGAGAGGCTGAATACCGCACTGAGTCAATGCGGTCTTAGCCTCTCTGGTCTCAACACTCTGTCTGAATTTGGAAAAAAAAAAAAAAACTCCCAAAATCAGACAGAGGATTGACACCAGAGAGGCTGAATACCGCACTGAGTCAATGCGGTTTTAGCCTCTCTGTTGTCAACACTCTGTCTGATTTTTTATTTTATTTTTTCCCCCCAAAATCAGAGTATTGACACCAGAGAGGCTGAATACCGCACTGAGTCAATGCGGTCTTAGCCTCTCTGGTCTCAACACTCCGTCTGATTTTGGATTTTTTTTTTCCCAAAATCAGACAGAGTATTGACACCAGAGAGGCTGAATACCGCACTGAGTCAATGCCTCTCTGGTCTCAACACTGTCTGATTTTGGATTTTTTTTCCCTCCCAAAATCAGACAGAGGATTGACACCAGAGAGGCTGAATACCGCACTGAGTCAATGCGGTCTTAGCCTCTCTGGTCTCAACACTCTGTCTGATTATGGATTTTTTTTTTTTTTTCCAAAATCAGAGTATTGACACCAGAGAGGCTGAATACCGCACTGAGTCAATGCGGTCATAGCCTCTCTGGTCTCAACACTCTGTCTGATTTTGGATTTTTTTTTTCTCCAAAAATCAGACAGAGTATTGACACCAGAGAGGCTGAATACCGCACTGAGTCAATGCCTCTCTGGTCTCAACACTGTCTGATTTTGGATTTTTTTTTCCTCCCAAAATCAGACAGAGGATTGACACCAGAGAGGCTGAATACCGCACTGAGTCAATGCGGTCTTAACCTCTCTGGTCTCAACACTCTGTCTGATTATGGAAAAAAAAAAAAAATCCCCCAAAATCAGACAGAGTATTGACACCAGAGAGGCTGTATAGCACACTGAGTCAATGCGGTTTTAGCCTCTCTGGTGTCAACACTCTGTCTCATTTTGGATTTTTTTTTTCTCCCCAAAATCAGAGTATTGACACCAGAGAGGCTGAATACCGCACTGAGTCAATGCCTCTCTGGTCTCAACACTGTCTGAGTTTTGATTTTTTTCCCCCCAAAATCAGACAGAGTATTGACACCAGAGAGGCTGAATACCGCACTGAGTCAATGCGGTCTTAGCCTCTCTGGTCTCAACACTCTGTCTGATTTGGGATTTTTTTTTTTTTTTCCAAAAATCAGACAGGGGATTGACACCAGAGAGGCTGAATACCGCACTAAGTCAATGTGGTTTTAGCCTCTCTGTTGTCAACACTCTGTCTGATTTTGGATTTTTTTTTTTTCCCAAAATCAGAGTATTGACACCAGAGAGGCTGAATACCGCACTGAGTCAATGCGCTCTTAGCCTCTCTGGTCTCAACACTCTGTCTGATTATGGAAAAAAAAAAACTCCCAAAATCAGACAGAGGATTGACACCAGAGAGGCTGTATAGCACACTGAGTCAATGCGGTTTTAGCCTCTCAGGTGTCAACACTCTGTCTCATTTTGGATTTTTTTTTTTTCCCCAAAATCAGAGTATTGACACCAGAGAGGCTGAATACCGCACTGAGTCAATGCCTCTCTGGTCTCAACACTGTCTGAGTTTTGATTTTTTTTCCCCCAAAATCAGACAGAGTATTGACACCAGAGAGGCTGAATACCGCACTGAGTCAATGCGGTTTTAGCCTCTCTGTTGTCAACACTCTGTCTGATTTTTTTTTTTTTTTTTCCCCAAAATCAGAGTATTGACACCAGAGAGGCTGAATACCGCACTGAGTCAATGCGGTCTTAGCCTCTCTGGTCTCAACATTGTCTGATTTTGGATTTTTTTTTTTTTTCCAAAATCAGACTTGACACCAGAGAGGCTGAATACCGCACTGAGTCAATGCGGTCTTAGCCTCTCTGGTGTCAACACTCTGTCTGAATTTGGAAAAAAAAAAAAAAACTCCCAAAATCAGACAGAGGATTGACACCAGAGAGGCTGAATACCACACTGAGTCAATGCGGTTTTAGCCTCTCTGTTGTCAACACTCTGTCTGATTTTTTATTTTATTTCCCCCCCCCCAAAATCAGAATATTGACACCAGAGAGGCTGAATACCGCACTGAGTCAATGCGGTCTTAGCCTCTCTGGTCTCAACACTCTGTCTGATTTTGGATTTTTTTTTCCCCCCTAAAATCAGACAGAGTATTGACACCAGAGAGGCTGAATACCGCACTGAGTCAATGCAGTCTTAGCCTCTCTGGTCTCAACATTGTCTGATTTTGGATTTTTTTTTTTTTTCCAAAATCAGACTTGACACCAGAGAGGCTGAATACCGCACTGAGTCAATGCGGTCTTAGCCTCTCTGGTGTCAACACTCTGTCTGAATTTGGAAAAAAAAAAAAAAACTCCCAAAATCAGACAGAGGATTGACACCAGAGAGGCTGAATACCACACTGAGTCAATGCGGTTTTAGCCTCTCTGTTGTCAACACTCTGTCTGATTTTTTATTTTATTTTCCCCCCCCCAAAATCAGAATATTGACACCAGAGAGGCTGAATACCGCACTGAGTCAATGCGGTCTTAGCCTCTCTGGTCTCAACACTCTGTCTGATTTTGGATTTTTTTTTCCCCCCTAAAATCAGACAGAGTATTGACACCAGAGAGGCTGAATACCGCACTGAGTCAATGCAGTCTTAGCCTCTCTGGTCTCAACACTCTGTCTGATTTGGGATTTTTTTTTTTTTTTCCAAAAATCAGACAGAGGATTGACACCAGAGAGGCTGAATACCGCACTGAGTCAATGCGGTCTTAGCCTCTCTGTTCTCAACACTCTGTCTGAATTTGGAAAAAAAAAAAAACTCCCAAAATCAGACAGAGGATTGACACCAGAGAGGCTGAATACCGCACTGAGTCAATGCGGTTTTAGCCTCTCTGTTGTCAACACTCTGTCTGATTTTTTATTTTATTTTCCCCCCCCAAAATCAGAGTATTGACACCAGAGAGGCTGAATACCGCACTCAGTCAATGCGGTCTTAGCCTCTCTGGTCTCAACAATCTGTCTGATTTTGGATTTTTTTTTTTTTTTTTCCAAAATCAGAGTATTGACACCAGAGAGGCTGAATACCGCACTGAGTCAATGCGGTCATAGCCTCTCTGGTCTCAACACTCTGTCTGATTTTGGATTTTTCCCCCCCCCCAAAATCAGACAGAGTATTGACACTAGAGAGGCTGAATACCGCACTGAGTCAATGCGGTCTTAGCCTCTCTGGTCTCAACACTCTGTCTGATTTGGGATTTTTTTTTTTTTCCAAAAATCAGACAGAGTATTGACACCAGCACACCAGCACCAGGCACACTGAGTCAATGCGGTTTTAGCCTCTCTGGTGTCAACACTCTGTCTGATTTTTGATTCCCCCCCCCAAAAAAAAATCAGAGTATTGACACCAGAGAGGCTGAATACCGCACTGAGTCAATGTGGTCTTAGCCTCTCTGGTCTCAACACTCTGTCTGATTTTGGATTTTTTTTTTTTTTTTTTCCAAAATCAGACTTGACACCAGAGAGGCTGAATACCGCACTGAGTCAATGCGGTCTTAGCCTCTCTGGTCTCAACACTCTGTCTGATTTTGGATTTTTTTTTTCTTCCCCAAAATCAGACAGAGTATTGACACCAGAGAGGCTGAATACCGCACTGAGTCAATGCAGTCTTAGCCTCTCTGGTCTCAACACTCTGTCTGATTTGGGATTTTTTTTTTTTTTTCCAAAAATCAGACAGAGGATTGACACCAGAGAGGCTGAATACCGCACTGAGTCAATGCGGTCTTAGCCTCTCTGGTCTCAACACTCTGTCTGAATTTGGAAAAAAAAAAAAAAACTCCCAAAATCAGACAGAGGTTTGACACCAGAGAGGCTGAATACCACACTGAGTCAATGCGGTTTTAGCCTCTCTGTTGTCAACACTCTGTCTGATTTTTTATTTTATTTCCCCCCCCCCCAAATCAGAGTATTGACACCAGAGAGGCTGAATACCGCACTGAGTCAATGCGGTCTTAGCCTCTCTGGTCTCAACACTCTGTCTGATTTTGGATTTTTTTTTTTCCCCAAAATCAGACAGAGTATTGACACCAGAGAGGCTGAATACCGCACTGAGTCAATGCGGTCTTAGCCTCTCTGGTCTCAACACTCTGTCTGAATTTGGAAAAAAAAAAAAAAACTCCCAAAATCAGACAGAGGATTGACACCAGAGAGGCTGAATACCGCACTGAGTCAATGCGGTTTTAGCCTCTCTGTTGTCAACACTCTGTCTGATTTTTTATTTTATTTTTTCCCCCCAAAATCAGAGTATTGACACCAGAGAGGCTGAATACCGCACTGAGTCAATGCGGTCTTAGCCTCTCTGGTCTCAACACTCCGTCTGATTTTGGATTTTTTTTTTCCCAAAATCAGACAGAGTATTGACACCAGAGAGGCTGAATACCGCACTGAGTCAATGCCTCTCTGGTCTCAACACTGTCTGATTTTGGATTTTTTTTCCCTCCCAAAATCAGACAGAGGATTGACACCAGAGAGGCTGAATACCGCACTGAGTCAATGCGGTCTTAGCCTCTCTGGTCTCAACACTCTGTCTGATTATGGAAAAAAAAAATCTCCCAAAATCAGACAGAGTATTGACACCAGAGAGGCTGTATAGCACACTGAGTCAATGCGGTTTTAGCCTCTCTGGTGTCAACACTCTGTCTCATTTTGGATTTTTTTTTTTCCCCCCAAAATCAGAGTATTGACACCAGAGAGGCTGAATACCGCACTGAGTCAATGCCTCTCTGGTCTCAACACTGTCTGAGTTTTGATTTTTTTCCCCCCCAAAATCAGACAGAGTATTGACACCAGAGAGGCTGAATACCGCACTGAGTCAATGCGGTCTTAGCCTCTCTGGTCTCAACACTCTGTCTGATTTGGGATTTTTTTTTTTTTCCAAAAATCAGACAGAGGATTGACACCAGAGAGGCTGAATACCGCACTGAGTCAATGCGGTTTTAGCCTCTCTGTTGTCAACACTCTGTCTGATTTTTTTTTTTTTTTTTTTCCCAAAATCAGAGTATTGACACCAGAGAGGCTGAATACCGCACTGAGTCAATGCGGTCTTAGCCTCTCTGGTCTCAACACTCTGTCTGAATTTGGAAAAAAAAAAAAAAATCCCAAAATCAGACAGAGGATTGACACCAGAGAGGCTGAATACCGCACTGAGTCAATGCGGTTTTAGCCTCTCTGTTGTCAACACTCTGTCTGATTTTTTATTTTATTTTTTCCCCCCAAAATCAGAGTATTGACACCAGAGAGGCTGAATACCGCACTGAGTCAATGCAGTCTTAGCCTCTCTGGTCTCAACAATCTGTCTGATTTTGAATTTTTTTTTTTTTTCCAAAATCAGAGTATTGACACCAGAGTGGCTGAATACCGCACTGAGTCAATGCCTCTCTGGTCTCAACACTGTCTGATTTTGGATTTTTTTTTTTTTTTCCAAAATCAGACTTGACACCAGAGAGGCTGAATACCGCACTGAGTCAATGCGGTCTTAGCCTCTCTGGTCTCAACACTCTGTCTGAATTTGGAAAAAAAAAAAAAACTCCCAAAATCAGACAGAGGATTGACACCAGAGAGGCTGAATACCGCACTGAGTCAATGCGGTTTTAGCCTCTCTGGTCTCAACAATCTGTCTGATTTTGGATTTTTTTTTTTTTTCCAAAATCAGAGTATTGACACCAGAGAGGCTGAATACCGCACTGAGTCAATGCGGTCATAGCCTCTCTGGTCTCAACACTCTGTCTGAATTTGGAAAAAAAAAAAAAAACTCCCAAAATCAGACAGAGGATTGACACCAGAGAGGCTGAATACCACACTGAGTCAATGCGGTTTTAGCCTCTCTGTTGTCAACACTCTGTCTGATTTTTTATTTTATTTTTCCCCCCCAAAATCAGAATATTGACACCAGAGAGGCTGAATACCGCACTGAGTCAATGCGGTCTTAGCCTCTCTGGTCTCAACACTCTGTCTGATTTTGGATTTTTTTTTTTTTTCCAAAAATCAGACAGAGGATTGACACCAGAGAGGCTGAATACCACACTGAGTCAATGCGGTTTTAGCCTCTCTGTTGTCAACACTCTGTCTGATTTTTTATTTTATTTTTCCCCCCCAAAATCAGAATATTGACACCAGAGAGGCTGAATACCGCACTGAGTCAATGCGGTCTTAGCCTCTCTGGTCTCAACACTCTGTCTGATTTTGGATTTTTTTTTTTTTTTCCAAAAATCAGACAGAGGATTGACACCAGAGAGGCTGAATACCGCAATGAGTCAATGTGGTCTTAGCCTCTCTGGTCTCAACACTCTGTCTGAATTTGGAAAAAAAAAAAAAACTCCCAAAATCAGACAGAGGATTGACACCAGAGAGGCTGAATACCGCACTGAGTCAATGCGGTTTTAGCCTCTCTGGTCTCAACAATCTGTCTGATTTTGGATTTTTTTTTTTTTTTCCAAAATCAGAGTATTGACACCAGAGAGGCTGAATACCGCACTGAGTCAATGCGGTCATAGCCTCTCTGGTCTCAACACTCTGTCTGAATTTGGAAAAAAAAAAAAAAACTCCCAAAATCAGACAGAGGATTGACACCAGAGAGGCTGAATACCACACTGAGTCAATGCGGTTTTAGCCTCTCTGTTGTCAACACTCTGTCTGATTTTTTATTTTATTTTTCCCCCCCAAAATCAGAATATTGACACCAGAGAGGCTGAATACCGCACTGAGTCAATGCGGTCTTAGCCTCTCTGGTCTCAACACTCTGTCTGATTTTGGATTTTTTTTTTTTTTTCCAAAAATCAGACAGAGGATTGACACCAGAGAGGCTGAATACCGCACTGAGTCAATGCGGTTTTAGCCTCTCTGTTGTCAACACTCTGTCTGATTTTTTATTTTATTTTTTCCCCCCAAAATCAGAGTATTGACACCAGAGAGGCTGAATACCGCACTGAGTCAATGCGGTCTTAGCCTCTCTGGTCTCAACAATCTGTCTGATTTTGGATTTTTTTATTTTTTTTTCCAAAATCAGAGTATTGACACCAGAGAGGCTGAATACCGCACTGAGTCAATGCGGTCATAGCCTCTCTGGTCTCAACACTCTGTCTGATTTTGGATTTTTTTTCCCCCCCAAAATCAGACAGAGTATTGACACCAGAGAGGCTGAATACCGCACTGAGTCAATGCGGTCTTAGCCTCTCTGGTCTCAACACTCTGTCTGATTTGGGATTTTTTTTTTTTTCCAAAAATCAGACAGAGTATTGACACCAGCACACCAGCACCAGGCACACTGAGTCAATGCGGTTTTAGCCTCTCTGGTGTCAACACTCTGTCTGATTTTTGATTCCCCCCCCAAAAAAAAATCAGAGTATTGACACCAGAGAGGCTGAATACCGCACCGAGTCAATGCGGTCTTAGCCTCTCTGGTCTCAACACTCTGTCTGATTTTGGATTTTTTTTTTTTTTTCCAAAAATCAGACAGAGGATTGACACCAGAGAGGCTGAATACCGCACTGAGTCAATGCGGTCTTAGCCTCTCTGGTCTCAACACTCTGTCTGAATTTGGAAAAAAAAAAAAAACTCCCAAAATCAGACAGAGGATTGACACCAGAGAGGCTGAATACCGCACTGAGTCAATGCGGTTTTAGCCTCTCTGTTGTCAACACTCTGTCTGATTTTTTATTTTATTTTTTCCCCCCAAAATCAGAGTATTGACACCAGAGAGGCTGAATACCGCACTGAGTCAATGCGGTCTTAGCCTCTCTGGTCTCAACAATCTGTCTGATTTTGGATTTTTTTTTTTTTTTTTTCCAAAATCAGAGTATTGACACCAGAGAGGCTGAATACCGCACTGAGTCAATGCGGTCATAGCCTCTCTGGTCTCAACACTCTGTCTGATTTTGGATTTTTTTTCCCCCCCAAAATCAGACAGAGTATTGACACCAGAGAGGCTGAATACCGCACTGAGTCAATGCGGTCTTAGCCTCTCTGGTCTCAACACTCTGTCTGATTTGGGATTTTTTTTTTTTTCCAAAAATCAGACAGAGTATTGACACCAGCACACCAGCACCAGGCACACTGAGTCAATGCGGTTTTAGCCTCTCTGGTGTCAACACTCTGTCTGATTTTTGATTCCCCCCCCCCAAAAAAAAATCAGAGTATTGACACCAGAGAGGCTGAATACCGCACTGAGTCAATGTGGTCTTAGCCTCTCTGGTCTCAACACTCTGTCTGATTTTTGATTTTTTTTTTTTTTTTCCAAAATCAGACTTGACACCAGAGAGGCTGAATACCGCACTGAGTCAATGCGGTCTTAGCCTCTCTGGTGTCAACACTCCGTCTGATTTTGGATTTTTTTTCTTCCCAAAATCAGACAGAGTATTGACACCAGAGAGGCTGAATACCGCACTGAGTCAATGCCTCTCTGGTCTCAACACTGTCTGATTTTGGATTTTTTTTCCCTCCCAAAATCAGACAGAGGATTGACACCAGAGAGGCTGAATACCGCACTGAGTCAATGCGGTCTTAGCCTCTCTGGTCTCAACACTCTGTCTGATTATGGAAAAAAAAAAAAAATCTCCCAAAATCAGACAGAGTATTGACACCAGAGAGGCTGTATAGCACACTGAGTCAATGCGGTTTTAGCCTCTCTGGTGTCAACACTCTGTCTCATTTTGGATTTTTTTTTTCCCCCCCAAAATCAGAGTATTGACACCAGAGAGGCTGAATACCGCACTGAGTCAATGCCTCTCTGGTCTCAACACTGTCTGAGTTTTGATTTTTTTTTTCCCCAAAATCAGACAGAGTATTGACACCAGAGAGGCTGAATACCGCACTGAGTCAATGCGGTCTTAGCCTCTCTGGTCTCAACACTCTGTCTGATTTGGGATTTTTTTTTTTTTCCAAAAATCAGACAGAGGATTGACACCAGAGAGGCTGAATACCGCACTGAGTCAATGCGGTTTTAGCCTCTCTGTTGTCAACACTCTGTCTGATTTTTTTTTTTTTTTCCCCCAAAATCAGAGTATTGACACCAGAGAGGCTGAATACCGCACTGAGTCAATGCGGTCTTAGCCTCTCTGGTCTCAACACTCTGTCTGAATTTGGAAAAAAAAAAAAACTCCCAAAATCAGACAGAGGATTGACACCAGAGAGGCTGAATACCGCACTGAGTCAATGCGGTTTTAGCCTCTCTGTTGTCAACACTCTGTCTGATTTTTTATTTTATTTTTTCCCCCCAAAATCAGAGTATTGACACCAGAGAGGCTGAATACCGCACTGAGTCAATGCAGTCTTAGCCTCTCTGGTCTTAACAATCTGTCTGATTTTGGATTTTTTTTTTTTTTTCCAAAATCAGAGTATTGACACCAGAGTGGCTGAATACCGCACTGAGTCAATGCGGTCATAGCCTCTCTGGTCTCAACACTCTGTCTGATTTTGGATTTTTTTTTTTCTTTTCCAAAATCAGACTTGACACCAGAGAGGCTGAATACCGCACTGAGTCAATGCGGTCTTAGCCTCTCTGGTCTCAACACTCCGTCTGATTTTGGATTTTTTTTTTCCCAAAATCAGACAGAGTATTGACACCAGAGAGGCTGAATACCGCACTGAGTCAATGCCTCTCTGGTCTCAACACTGTCTGATTTTGGATTTTTTTTTCCTCCCAAAATCAGACAGAGGATTGACACCAGAGAGGCTGAATACCGCACTGAGTCAATGCGGTCTTAGCCTCTCTGGTCTCAACACTCTGTCTGATTATGGAAAAAAAAAAAAATCTCCCAAAATCAGACAGAGTATTGACACCAGAGAGGCTGAATACCGCACTGAGTCAATGCGGTCTTAGCCTCTCTGGTCTCAACACTCTGTCTGAATTTGGAAAAAAAAAAAACTCCCAAAATCAGACAGAGGATTGACACCAGAGAGGCTGAATACCGCACTGAGTCAATGCAGTTTTAGCCTCTCTGTTGTCAACACTCTGTCTGATTTTTTATTTTATTTTTTCCCCCCAAAATCAGAGTATTGACACCAGAGAGGCTGAATACCGCACTGAGTCAATGCAGTCTTAGCCTCTCTGGTCTTAACAATCTGTCTGATTTTGGATTTTTTTTTTTTTTTCCAAAATCAGAGTATTGACACCAGAGTGGCTGAATACCGCACTGAGTCAATGCGGTCATAGCCTCTCTGGTCTCAACACTCTGTCTGATTTTGGATTTTTTTTTTTCTTTTCCAAAATCAGACTTGACACCAGAGAGGCTGAATACCGCACTGAGTCAATGCGGTCTTAGCCTCTCTGGTCTCAACACTCCGTCTGATTTTGGATTTTTTTTTTCCCAAAATCAGACAGAGTATTGACACCAGAGAGGCTGAATACCGCACTGAGTCAATGCCTCTCTGGTCTCAACACTGTCTGATTTTGGATTTTTTTTCCCTCCCAAAATCAGACAGAGGATTGACACCAGAGAGGCTGAATACCGCACTGAGTCAATGCGGTCTTAGCCTCTCTGGTCTCAACAATCTGTCTGATTTTGGATTTTTTTTTTTTTTTCCAAAATCAGAGTATTGACACCAGAGAGGCTGAATACCGCACTGAGTCAATGCGGTCATAGCCTCTCTGGTCTCAACACTCTGTCTGATTTTGGATTTTTTTTCCCCCCCAAAATCAGACAGAGTATTGACACCAGAGAGGCTGAATACCGCACTGAGTCAATGCGGTCTTAGCCTCTCTGGTCTCAACACTCTGTCTGATTTTTTTTTTTTTTTTTTCCAAAAATCAGACAGAGGATTGACACCAGAGAGGCTGAATACCGCACTGAGTCAATGCGGTTTTAGCCTCTCTGTTGTCAACACTCTGTCTGATTTTTTTTTTTTTTTTTTTTTCCCCAAAATCAGAGTATTGGCACCAGAGAGGCTGAATACCGCACTGAGTCAATGCGGTCTTAGCCTCTCTGGTCTCAACACTGTCTGATTTTGGATTTTTTTTTTTTTTCCAAAATCAGACTTGACACCAGAGAGGCTGAATACTGCACTGAGTCAATGCGGTCTTAGCCTCTCTGGTGTCAACACTCTGTCTGAATTTGGAAAAAAAAAAAAAAACTCCCAAAATCAGACAGAAGATTGACACCAGAGAGGCTGAATACCACACTGAGTCAATGCGGTTTTAGCCTCTCTGTTGTCAACACTCTGTCTCATTTTGGATTTTTTTTTTTTCCCCCAAAATCAGAGTATTGACACCAGAGAGGCTGAATACCGCACTGAGTCAATGCCTCTCTGGTCTCAACACTGTCTGAGTTTTGATTTTTTTTTTCCCCAAAATCAGACAGAGTATTGACACCAGAGAGGCTGAATACCGCACTGAGTCAATGCGGTCTTAGCCTCTCTGGTCTCAACACTCTGTCTGATTTGGGATTTTTTTTTTTTTCCAAAAATCAGACAGAGGATTGACACCAGAGAGGCTGAATACCGCACTGAGTCAATGCGGTTTTAGCCTCTCTGTTGTCAACACTCTGTCTGATTTTTTTTTTTTTTTTTCCCCCAAAATCAGAGTATTGACACCAGAGAGGCTGAATACCGCACTGAGTCAATGCGGTCTTAGCCTCTCTGGTCTCAACACTCTGTCTGAATTTGGAAAAAAAAAAAACTCCCAAAATCAGACAGAGGATTGACACCAGAGAGGCTGAATACCGCACTGAGTCAATGCGGTTTTAGCCTCTCTGTTGTCAACACTCTGTCTGATTTTTTATTTTATTTTTTCCCCCCAAAATCAGAGTATTGACACCAGAGAGGCTGAATACCGCACTGAGTCAATGCAGTCTTAGCCTCTCTGGTCTTAACAATCTGTCTGATTTTGGATTTTTTTTTTTTTTTCCAAAATCAGAGTATTGACACCAGAGTGGCTGAATACCGCACTGAGTCAATGCGGTCATAGCCTCTCTGGTCTCAACACTCTGTCTGATTTTGGATTTTTTTTTTTCTTTTCCAAAATCAGACTTGACACCAGAGAGGCTGAATACCGCACTGAGTCAATGCGGTCTTAGCCTCTCTGGTCTCAACACTCCGTCTGATTTTGGATTTTTTTTTTCCCAAAATCAGACAGAGTATTGACACCAGAGAGGCTGAATACCGCACTGAGTCAATGCCTCTCTGGTCTCAACACTGTCTGATTTTGGATTTTTTTTCCCTCCCAAAATCAGACAGAGGATTGACACCAGAGAGGCTGAATACCGCACTGAGTCAATGCGGTCTTAGCCTCTCTGGTCTCAACACTCTGTCTGATTATGGAAAAAAAAAAAAATCTCCCAAAATCAGACAGAGTATTGACACCAGAGAGGCTGAATACCGCACTGAGTCAATGCGGTCTTAGCCTCTCTGGTCTCAACAATCTGTCTGATTTTGGATTTTTTTTTTTTTTTCCAAAATCAGAGTATTGACACCAGAGAGGCTGAATACCGCACTGAGTCAATGCGGTCATAGCCTCTCTGGTCTCAACACTCTGTCTGATTTTGGATTTTTTTTCCCCCCCAAAATCAGACAGAGTATTGACACCAGAGAGGCTGAATACCGCACTGAGTCAATGCGGTCTTAGCCTCTCTGGTCTCAACACTCTGTCTGATTTTTTTTTTTTTTTTTTCCAAAAATCAGACAGAGGATTGACACCAGAGAGGCTGAATACCGCACTGAGTCAATGCGGTTTTAGCCTCTCTGTTGTCAACACTCTGTCTGATTTTTTTTTTTTTTTTTTTTTTCCCCAAAATCAGAGTATTGGCACCAGAGAGGCTGAATACCGCACTGAGTCAATGCGGTCTTAGCCTCTCTGGTCTCAACACTGTCTGATTTTGGATTTTTTTTTTTTTTCCAAAATCAGACTTGACACCAGAGAGGCTGAATACTGCACTGAGTCAATGCGGTCTTAGCCTCTCTGGTGTCAACACTCTGTCTGAATTTGGAAAAAAAAAAAAAAACTCCCAAAATCAGACAGAAGATTGACACCAGAGAGGCTGAATACCACACTGAGTCAATGCGGTTTTAGCCTCTCTGTTGTCAACACTCTGTCTCATTTTGGATTTTTTTTTTTTCCCCCAAAATCAGAGTATTGACACCAGAGAGGCTGAATACCGCACTGAGTCAATGCCTCTCTGGTCTCAACACTGTCTGAGTTTTGATTTTTTTTTTCCCCAAAATCAGACAGAGTATTGACACCAGAGAGGCTGAATACCGCACTGAGTCAATGCGGTCTTAGCCTCTCTGGTCTCAACACTCTGTCTGATTTGGGATTTTTTTTTTTTTCCAAAAATCAGACAGAGGATTGACACCAGAGAGGCTGAATACTGCACTGAGTCAATGCGGTTTTAGCCTCTCTGTTGTCAACACTCTGTCTGATTTTTTTTTTTTTTTTTCCCCCAAAATCAGAGTATTGACACCAGAGAGGCTGAATACCGCACTGAGTCAATGCGGTTTTAGCCTCTCTGTTGTCAACACTCTGTCTGATTTTTTATTTTATTTTTTTTTCCAAAATCAGAGTATTGACACCAGAGTGGCTGAATACCGCACTGAGTCAATGCCTCTCTGGTCTCAACACTGTCTGATTTTGGATTTTTTTTTCCTCCCAAAATCAGACAGAGGATTGACACCAGAGAGGCTGAATACCGCACTGAGTCAATGCGGTCTTAGCCTCTCTGGTCTCAACACTCTGTCTGATTATGGAAAAAAAAAAAAATCTCCCAAAATCAGACAGAGTATTGACACCAGAGAGGCTGAATACCGCACTGAGTCAATGTGGTCTTAGCCTCTCTGGTCTCAACACTCTGTCTGATTTTGGATTTTTTTTTTTTTTTTTCCAAAATCAGACTTGACACCAGAGAGGCTGAATACCGCACTGAGTCAATGCGGTCTTAGCCTCTCTGGTCTCAACACTCCGTCTGATTTTGGATTTTTTTTTTCCCAAAATCAGACAGAGTATTGACACCAGAGAGGCTGAATACCGCACTGAGTCAATGCCTCTCTGGTCTCAACACTGTCTGATTTTGGATTTTTTTTTCCTCCCAAAATCAGACAGAGGATTGACACCAGAGAGGCTGAATACTGCACTGAGTCAATGCGGTCTTAGCCTCTCTGGTCTCAACACTCTGTCTGATTATGGAAAAAAAAAAAAATCTCGCAAAATCAGACAGAGTATTGACACCAGAGAGGCTGTATAGCACACTGAGTCAATGCGGTTTTAGCCTCTCTGGTGTCAACACTCTGTCTCATTTTTGGATTTTTTTTTTTCCCCCAAAATCAGAGTATTGACACCAGAGAGGCTGAATACCGCACTGAGTCAATGCCTCTCTGGTCTCAACACTGTCTGAGTTTTGTTTTTTTTTTCCCCCAAAATCAGACAGAGTATTGACACCAGAGAGGCTGAATACCGCACTGAGTCAATGCGGTCTTAGCCTCTCTGGTCTCAACACTCTGTCTCATTTTGGATTTTTTTTTTTCCCCCAAAATCAGAGTATTGACACCAGAGAGGCTGAATACCGCACTGAGTCAATGCCTCTCTGGTCTCAACACTGTCTGAGTTTTGATTTTTTTTCCCCCAAAATCAGACAGAGGATTGACACCAGAGAGGCTGAATACCGCACTGAGTCAATGCGGTTTTAGCCTCTCTGTTGTCAACACTCTGTCTGATTATTTTTTTTTTTTTTTTTTCCCAAAATCAGAGTATTGACACCAGAGAGGCTGAATACCGCACTGAGTCAATGCGGTCTTAGCCTCTCTGGTCTCAACACTGTCTGATTTTGGATTTTTTTTTTTTTTCCAAAATCAGACTTGACACCAGAGAGGCTGAATACCGCACTGAGTCAATGCGGTCTTAGCCTCTCTGGTCTCAACACTCTGTCTGAATTTGGAAAAAAAAAAAACTCCCAAAATCAGACAGAGGATTGACACCAGAGAGGCTGAATACCGCACTGAGTCAATGCGGTTTTAGCCTCTCTGGTCTCAACAATCTGTCTGATTTTGGATTTTTTTTTTTTTTTTCCAAAATCAGAGTATTGACACCAGAGAGGCTGAATACCGCACTGAGTCAATGCGGTCATAGCCTCTCTGGTCTCAACACTCTGTCTGATTTTGGATTTTTTTTTTTTTTTCCAAAAATCAGACAGAGGATTGACACCAGAGAGGTTGAATACCGCAATGAGTCAATGCGGTCTTAGCCTCTCTGGTCTCAACACTCTGTCTGAATTTGGAAAAAAAAAAAAACTCCCAAAATCAGACAGAGGATTGACACCAGAGAGGCTGAATACCGCACTGAGTCAATGCGGTTTTAGCCTCTCTGGTCTCAACAATCTGTCTGATTTTGGATTTTTTTTTTTTTTTCCAAAATCAGAGTATTGACACCAGAGAGGCTGAATACCGCACTGAGTCAATGCGGTCATAGCCTCTCTGGTCTCAACACTCTGTCTGAATTTGGAAAAAAAAAAAAAAACTCCCAAAATCAGACAGAGGATTGACACCAGAGAGGCTGAATACCGCACTGAGTCAATGCGGTTTTAGCCTCTCTGTTGTCAACACTGTCTGATTTTTTATTTTATTTTTTCCCCCCAAAATCAGAGTATTGACACCAGAGAGGCTGAATACCGCACTGAGTCAATGCGGTCTTAGCCTCTCTGGTCTCAACAATCTGTCTGATTTTGGATTTTTTTTTTTTTTTTTCCAAAATCAGAGTATTGACACCAGAGAGGCTGAATACCGCACTGAGTCAATGCGGTCATAGCCTCTCTGGTCTCAACACTCTGTCTGATTTTGGATTTTTTTTCCCCCCCAAAATCAGACAGAGTATTGACACCAGAGAGGCTGAATACCGCACTGAGTCAATGCGGTCTTAGCCTCTCTGGTCTCAACACTCTGTCTGATTTGGGATTTTTTTTTTTTTCCAAAAATCAGACAGAGTATTGACACCAGCACACCAGCACCAGGCACACTGAGTCAATGCGGTTTTAGCCTCTCTGGTGTCAACACTCTGTCTGATTTTTGATTCCCCCCCCCCAAAAAAAATCAGAGTATTGACACCAGAGAGGCTGAATACCGCACTGAGTCAATGCGGTCTTAGCCTCTCTGGTCTCAACACTCTGTCTGATTTTGGATTTTTTTTTTTTTTTCCAAAAATCAGACAGAGGATTGACACCAGAGAGGCTGAATACCGCACTGAGTCAATGCGGTCTTAGCCTCTCTGGTCTCAACACTCTGTCTGAATTTGGAAAAAAAAAAAAAAAATCCCAAAATCAGACAGAGGATTGACACCAGAGAGGCTGAATACCGCACTGAGTCAATGCGGTTTTAGCCTCTCTGTTGTCAACACTCTGTCTGATTTTTTATTTTATTTTTTCCCCCCAAAATCAGAGTATTGACACCAGAGAGGCTGAATACCGCACTGAGTCAATGCGGTCTTAGCCTCTCTGGTCTCAACAATCTGTCTGATTTTGGATTTTTTTTTTTTTTTTTTCCAAAATCAGAGTATTGACACCAGAGAGGCTGAATACCGCACTGAGTCAATGCGGTCATAGCCTCTCTGGTCTCAACACTCTGTCTGATTTTGGATTTTTTTTCCCCCCCAAAATCAGACAGAGTATTGACACCAGAGAGGCTGAATACCGCACTGAGTCAATGCGGTCTTAGCCTCTCTGGTCTCAACACTCTGTCTGATTTGGGATTTTTTTTTTTTTCCAAAAATCAGACAGAGTATTGACACCAGCACACCAGCACCAGGCACACTGAGTCAATGCGGTTTTAGCCTCTCTGGTGTCAACACTCTGTCTGATTTTTGATTCCCCCCCCCAAAAAAAAAATCAGAGTATTGACACCAGAGAGGCTGAATACCGCACTGAGTCAATGTGGTCTTAGCCTCTCTGGTCTCAACACTCTGTCTGATTTTTGATTTTTTTTTTTTTTTTTCCAAAATCAGACTTGACACCAGAGAGGCTGAATACCGCACTGAGTCAATGCGGTCTTAGCCTCTCTGGTGTCAACACTCCGTCTGATTTTGGATTTTTTTTCTTCCCAAAATCAGACAGAGTATTGACACCAGAGAGGCTGAATACCGCACTGAGTCAATGCCTCTCTGGTCTCAACACTGTCTGATTTTGGATTTTTTTTCCCTGCCAAAATCAGACAGAGGGTTGACACCAGAGAGGCTGAATACCGCACTGAGTCAATGCGGTCTTAGCCTCTCTGGTCTCAACACTCTGTCTGATTATGGAAAAAAAAAAAAAATCTCCCAAAATCAGACAGAGTATTGACACCAGAGAGGCTGTATAGCACACTGAGTCAATGCGGTTTTAGCCTCTCTGGTGTCAACACTCTGTCTCATTTTGGATTTTTTTTTTTTCCCCCAAAATCAGAGTATTGACACCAGAGAGGCTGAATACCGCACTGAGTCAATGCCTCTCTGGTCTCAACACTGTCTGAGTTTTGATTTTTTTTTTCCCCAAAATCAGACAGAGTATTGACACCAGAGAGGCTGAATACCGCACTGAGTCAATGCGGTCTTAGCCTCTCTGGTCTCAACACTCTGTCTGATTTGGGATTTTTTTTTTTTCTCCAAAAATCAGACAGAGGATTGACACCAGAGAGGCTGAATACCGCACTGAGTCAATGCGGTTTTAGCCTCTCTGTTGTCAACACTCTGTCTGATTTTTTTTTTTTTTCCCCCCCCAAAATCAGAGTATTGACACCAGAGAGGCTGAATACCGCACTGAGTCAATGCGGTCTTAGCCTCTCTGGTCTCAACACTCTGTCTGAATTTGGAAAAAAAAAAAAAACTCCCAAAATCAGACAGAGGATTGACACCAGAGAGGCTGAATACCGCACTGAGTCAATGCGGTTTTAGCCTCTCTGTTGTCAACACTCTGTCTGATTTTTTATTTTATTTTTTCCCCCCAAAATCAGAGTATTGACACCAGAGAGGCTGAATACCGCACTGAGTCAATGCGGTCTTAGCCTCTCTGGTCTCAACACTGTCTGATTTTGGATTTTTTTTTTTTTTTCCAAAATCAGACTTGACACCAGAGAGGCTGAATACCGCACTGAGTCATTGCGGTCTTAGCCTCTCTGGTCTCAACACTCTGTCTGAATTTGGAAAAAAAAAAAAAACTCCCAAAATCAGACAGAGGATTGACACCAGAGAGGCTGAATACCGCACTGAGTCAATGCGGTTTTAGCCTCTCTGGTCTCAACAATCTGTCTGATTTTGGATTTTTTTTTTTTTTTCCAAAATCAGAGTATTGACACCAGAGAGGCTGAATACCGCACTGAGTCAATGCGGTCATAGCCTCTCTGGTCTCAACACTCTGTCTGAATTTGGAAAAAAAAAAAAAAACTCCCAAAATCAGACAGAGGATTGACACCAGAGAGGCTGAATACCACACTGAGTCAATGCGGTTTTAGCCTCTCTGTTGTCAACACTCTGTCTGATTTTTTATTTTATTTTTCCCCCCCAAAATCAGAATATTGACACCAGAGAGGCTGAATACCGCACTGAGTCAATGCGGTCTTAGCCTCTCTGGTCTCAACACTCTGTCTGATTTTGGATTTTTTTTTTTTTTTTCCAAAAATCAGACAGAGGATTGACACCAGAGAGGCTGAATACCGCAATGAGTCAATGCGGTCTTAGCCTCTCTGGTCTCAACACTCTGTCTGAATTTGGAAAAAAAAAAAAACTCCCAAAATCAGACAGAGGATTGACACCAGAGAGGCTGAATACCGCACTGAGTCAATGCGGTTTTAGCCTCTCTGGTCTCAACAATCTGTCTGATTTTGGATTTTTTTTTTTTTTTCCAAAATCAGAGTATTGACACCAGAGAGGCTGAATACCGCACTGAGTCAATGCGGTCATAGCCTCTCTGGTCTCAACACTCTGTCTGAATTTGGAAAAAAAAACAAAAACTCCCAAAATCAGACAGAGGATGACACCAGAGAGGCTGAATACCACACTGAGTCAATGCGGTTTTAGCCTCTCTGTTGTCAACACTCTGTCTGATTTTTTATTTTATTTTCCCCCCCCAAAATCAGAATATTGACACCAGAGAGGCTGAATACCGCACTGAGTCAATGCGGTCTTAGCCTCTCTGGTCTCAACACTCTGTCTGATTTTGGATTTTTTTTTTTTTTTCCAAAAATCAGACAGAGGATTGACACCAGAGAGGCTGAATACCGCACTGAGTCAATGCGGTTTTAGCCTCTCTGTTGTCAACACTCTGTCTGATTTTTTATTTTATTTTTTCCCCCCAAAATCAGAGTATTGACACCAGAGAGGCTGAATACCGCACTGAGTCAATGCGGTCTTAGCCTCTCTGGTCTCAACAATCTGTCTGATTTTGGATTTTTTTTTTTTTTTTCCCAAAATCAGAGTATTGACACCAGAGAGGCTGAATACCGCACTGAGTCAATGCGGTCATAGCCTCTCTGGTCTCAACACTCTGTCTGATTTTGGATTTTTTTCCCCCCCCAAAATCAGACAGAGTATTGACACCAGAGAGGCTGAATACCGCACTGAGTCAATGCAGTCTTAGCCTCTCTGGTCTCAACACTCTGTCTGATTTGGGATTTTTTTTTTTTTCCAAAAATCAGACAGAGTATTGACACCAGCACACCAGCACCAGGCACACTGAGTCAATGCGGTTTTAGCCTCTCTGGTGTCAACACTCTGTCTGATTTTTGATTCCCCCCCCCCAAAAAAAATCAGAGTATTGACACCAGAGAGGCTGAATACCGCACTGAGTCAATGCGGTCTTAGCCTCTCTGGTCTCAACACTGTCTGATTTTGGATTTTTTTTTTTTTTTCCAAAAATCAGACAGAGGATTGACACCAGAGAGGCTGAATACCGCACTGAGTCAATGCGGTCTTAGCCTCTCTGGTCTCAACACTCTGTCTGAATTTGGAAAAAAAAAAAAAAACTCCCAAAATCAGACAGAGGATTGACACCAGAGAGGCTGAATACCGCACTGAGTCAATGCGGTTTTAGCCTCTCTGTTGTCAACACTCTGTCTGATTTTTTATTTTATTTTTTCCCCCCAAAATCAGAGTATTGACACCAGAGAGGCTGAATACCGCACTGAGTCAATGCGGTCTTAGCCTCTCTGGTCTCAACAATCTGTCTGATTTTGGATTTTTTTTTTTTTTTTTTCCAAAATCAGAGTATTGACACCAGAGAGGCTGAATACCGCACTGAGTCAATGCGGTCATAGCCTCTCTGGTCTCAACACTCTGTCTGATTTTGGATTTTTTTTCCCCCCCAAAATCAGACAGAGTATTGACACCAGAGAGGCTGAATACCGCACTGAGTCAATGCGGTCTTAGCCTCTCTGGTCTCAACACTCTGTCTGATTTGGGATTTTTTTTTTTTTCCAAAAATCAGACAGAGTATTGACACCAGCACACCAGCACCAGGCACACTGAGTCAATGCGGTTTTAGCCTCTCTGGTGTCAACACTCTGTCTGATTTTTGATTCCCCCCCCCCAAAAAAAATCAGAGTATTGACACCAGAGAGGCTGAATACCGCACTGAGTCAATGTGGTCTTAGCCTCTCTGGTCTCAACACTCTGTCTGATTTTTGATTTTTTTTTTTTTTTTTTCAAAATCAGACTTGACACCAGAGAGGCTGAATACCGCACTGAGTCAATGCGGTCTTAGCCTCTCTGGTGTCAACACTCCGTCTGATTTTGGATTTTTTTTCTTCCCAAAATCAGACAGAGTATTGACACCAGAGAGGCTGAATACCGCACTGAGTCAATGCCTCTCTGGTCTCAACACTGTCTGATTTTGGATTTTTTTCCCCTGCCAAAATCAGACAGAGGATTGACACCAGAGAGGCTGAATACCGCACTGAGTCAATGCGGTCTTAGCCTCTCTGGTCTCAACACTCTGTCTGATTATGGAAAAAAAAAAAAAATCTCCCAAAATCAGACAGAGTATTGACACCAGAGAGGCTGTATAGCACACTGAGTCAATGCGGTTTTAGCCTCTCTGGTGTCAACACTCTGTCTCATTTTGGATTTTTTTTTTTCCCCCAAAATCAGAGTATTGACACCAGAGAGGCTGAATACCGCACTGAGTCAATGCCTCTCTGGTCTCAACACTGTCTGAGTTTTGATTTTTTTTTCCCCCAAAATCAGACAGAGTATTGACACCAGAGAGGCTGAATACCGCACTGAGTCAATGCGGTCTTAGCCTCTCTGGTCTCAACACTCTGTCTGATTTGGGATTTTTTTTTTTTTCCAAAAATCAGACAGAGGATTGACACCAGAGAGGCTGAATACCGCACTGAGTCAATGCGGTTTTAGCCTCTCTGTTGTCAACACTCTGTCTGATTTTTTTTTCTTTTTTTTTCCCAAAATCAGAGTATTGACACCAGAGAGGCTGAATACCGCACTGAGTCAATGCGGTCTTAGCCTCTCTGGTCTCAACACTCTGTCTGAATTTGGAAAAAAAAAAAAACTCCCAAAATCAGACAGAGGATTGACACCAGAGAGGCTGAATACCGCACTGAGTCAATGCGGTTTTAGCCTCTCTGTTGTCAACACTCTGTCTGATTTTTTATTTTATTTTTTCCCCCCAAAATCAGAGTATTGACACCAGAGAGGCTGAATACCGCACTGAGTCAATGCAGTCTTAGCCTCTCTGGTCTTAACAATCTGTCTGATTTTGGATTTTTTTTTTTTTTTCCAAAATCAGAGTATTGACACCAGAGTGGCTGAATACCGCACTGAGTCAATGCGGTCATAGCCTCTCTGGTCTCAACACTCTGTCTGATTTTGGATTTTTTTTTTTCTTTTCCAAAATCAGACTTGACACCAGAGAGGCTGAATACCGCACTGAGTCAATGCGGTCTTAGCCTCTCTGGTCTCAACACTCCGTCTGATTTTGGATTTTTTTTTTCCCAAAATCAGACAGAGTATTGACACCAGAGAGGCTGAATACCGCACTGAGTCAATGCCTCTCTGGTCTCAACACTGTCTGATTTTGGATTTTTTTTTCCTCCCAAAATCAGACAGAGGATTGACACCAGAGAGGCTGAATACCGCACTGAGTCAATGCGGTCTTAGCCTCTCTGGTCTCAACACTCTGTCTGATTATGGAAAAAAAAAAAATCTCCCAAAATCAGACAGAGTATTGACACCAGAGAGGCTGAATACCGCACTGAGTCAATGCGGTCTTAGCCTCTCTGGTCTCAACAATCTGTCTGATTTTGGATTTTTTTTTTTTTTTCCAAAATCAGAGTATTGACACCAGAGAGGCTGAATACCGCACTGAGTCAATGCGGTCATAGCCTCTCTGGTCTCAACACTCTGTCTGATTTTGGATTTTTTTCCCCCCCCAAAATCAGACAGAGTATTGACACCAGAGAGGCTGAATACCGCACTGAGTCAATGCGGTCTTAGCCTCTCTGGTCTCAACACTCTGTCTGATTTGGGATTTTTTTTTTTTTCCAAAAATCAGACAGAGTATTGACACAAGCACACCAGCACCAGGCACACTGAGTCAATGCGGTTTTAGCCTCTCTGGTCTCAACACTCTGTCTGATTTGGGATTTTTTTTTTTTCCAAAAATCAGACAGAGGATTGACACCAGAGAGGCTGAATACCGCACTGAGTCAATGCGGTTTTAGCCTCTCTGTTGTCAACACTCTGTCTGATTTTTTTTTTTTTTTTTTTTTTTCCCAAAATCAGAGTATTGGCACCAGAGAGGCTGAATACCGCACTGAGTCAATGCGGTCTTAGCCTCTCTGGTCTCAACACTGTCTGATTTTGGATTTTTTTTTTTTTTCCAAAATCAGACTTGACACCAGAGAGGCTGAATACCGCACTGAGTCAATGCGGTCTTAGCCTCTCTGGTCTCAACACTCTGTCTGATTTTGGATTTTTTTTTTCCCCCCAAAATCAGACAGAGTATTGACACCAGAGAGGCTGAATACTGCACTGAGTCAATGCAGTCTTAGCCTCTCTGGTCTCAACACTCTGTCTGATTTGGGATTTTTTTTTTTTTTTCCAAAAATCAGACAGAGGATTGACACCAGAGAGGCTGAATACCGCACTGAGTCAATGCGGTCTTAGCCTCTCTGGTCTCAACACTCTGTCTGAATTTGGAAAAAAAAAAAAAACTCCCAAAATCAGACAGAGGATTGACACCAGAGAGGCTGAATACCGCACTGAGTCAATGCGGTTTTAGCCTCTCTGTTGTCAACACTCTGTCTGATTTTTTATTTTATTTTTCCCCCCCAAAATCAGAGTATTGACACCAGAGAGGCTGAATACCGCACTGAGTCAATGCGGTCTTAGCCTCTCTGGTCTCAACAATCTGTCTGATTTTGGATTTTTTTTTTTTTTTTTCCAAAATCAGAGTATTGACACCAGAGAGGCTGAATACCGCACTGAGTCAATGCGGTCATAGCGTCTCTGGTCTCAACACTCTGTCTGATTTTGGATTTTTTTTCCCCCCCAAAATCAGACAGAGTATTGACACTAGAGAGGCTGAATACCGCACTGAGTCAATGCGGTCTTAGCCTCTCTGGTCTCAACACTCTGTCTGATTTGGGATTTTTTTTTTTCCAAAAATCAGACAGAGTATTGACACCAGCACACCAGCACCAGGCACACTGAGTCAATGCGGTTTTAGCCTCTCTGGTGTCAACACTCTGTCTGATTTTTGATTCCCCCCCCCCAAAAAAAAA
This sequence comes from Poromitra crassiceps, assembly GCF_964638095.1. NCBI lineage: Eukaryota > Metazoa > Chordata > Actinopteri > Beryciformes > Melamphaidae > Poromitra > Poromitra crassiceps. The sequence continues at coordinate 30,854 of NW_028152094.1, forward strand.
TCAGAGTATTGACACCAGAGAGGCTGAATACCGCACTGAGTCAATGTGGTCTTAGCCTCTCTGGTCTCAACACTCTGTCTGATTTTGGATTTTTTTTTTTTTTTTTCCAAAATCAGACTTGACACCAGAGAGGCTGAATACCGCACTGAGTCAATGCGGTCTTAGCCTCTCTGGTCTCTACACTCTGTCTGATTTTGGATTTTTTTTTTCTTCCCCAAAATCAGACAGAGTATTGACACCAGAGAGGCTGAATACCGCACTGAGTCAATGCAGTCTTAGCCTCTCTGGTCTCAACACTCTGTCTGATTTGGGATTTTTTATTTTTTTTCCAAAAATCAGACAGAGGATTGACACCAGAGAGGCTGAATACCGCACTGAGTCAATGCGGTCTTAGCCTCTCTGGTCTCAACACTCTGTCTGAATTTGGAAAAAAAAAAAAAAACTCCCAAAATCAGACAGAGGTTTGACACCAGAGAGGCTGAATACCACACTGAGTCAATGCGGTTTTAGCCTCTCTGTTGTCAACACTCTGTCTGATTTTTTATTTTATTTCCCCCCCCCCCAAATCAGAGTATTGACACCAGAGAGGCTGAATACCGCACTGAGTCAATGCGGTCTTAGCCTCTCTGGTCTCAACACTCTGTCTGATTTTGGATTTTTTTTTTCTCCCCAAAATCAGACAGAGTATTGACACCAGAGAGGCTGAATACCGCACTGAGTCAATGCGGTCTTAGCCTCTCTGGTCTCAACACTCTGTCTGAATTTGGAAAAAAAAAAAAAAACTCCCAAAATCAGACAGAGGATTGACACCAGAGAGGCTGAATACCGCACTGAGTCAATGCGGTTTTAGCCTCTCTGTTGTCAACACTCTGTCTGATTTTTTATTTTATTTTTTCCCCCCAAAATCAGAGTATTGACACCAGAGAGGCTGAATACCGCACTGAGTCAATGCGGTCTTAGCCTCTCTGGTCTCAACACTCCGTCTGATTTTGGATTTTTTTTTTCCCAAAATCAGACAGAGTATTGACACCAGAGAGGCTGAATACCGCACTGAGTCAATGCCTCTCTGGTCTCAACACTGTCTGATTTTGGATTTTTTTTCCCTCCCAAAATCAGACAGAGGATTGACACCAGAGAGGCTGAATACCGCACTGAGTCAATGCGGTCTTAGCCTCTCTGGTCTCAACACTCTGTCTGATTATGGAAAAAAAAAAATCTCCCAAAATCAGACAGAGTATTGACACCAGAGAGGCTGTATAGCACACTGAGTCAATGCGGTTTTAGCCTCTCTGGTGTCAACACTCTGTCTCATTTTGGATTTTTTTTTTTCCCCCCAAAATCAGAGTATTGACACCAGAGAGGCTGAATACCGCACTGAGTCAATGCCTCTCTGGTCTCAACACTGTCTGAGTTTTGATTTTTTTCCCCCCCAAAATCAGACAGAGTATTGACACCAGAGAGGCTGAATACCGCACTGAGTCAATGCGGTCTTAGCCTCTCTGGTCTCAACACTCTGTCTGATTTGGGATTTTTTTTTTTTTCCAAAAATCAGACAGAGGATTGACACCAGAGAGGCTGAATACCGCACTGAGTCAATGCGGTTTTAGCCTCTCTGTTGTCAACACTCTGTCTGATTTTTTATTTTATTTTTTCCCCCCAAAATCAGAGTATTGACACCAGAGAGGCTGAATACCGCACTGAGTCAATGCAGTCTTAGCCTCTCTGGTCTCAACAATCTGTCTGATTTTGAATTTTTTTTTTTTTTCCAAAATCAGAGTATTGACACCAGAGTGGCTGAATACCGCACTGAGTCAATGCCTCTCTGGTCTCAACACTGTCTGATTTTGGATTTTTTTTTTTTTTTCCAAAATCAGACTTGACACCAGAGAGGCTGAATACCGCACTGAGTCAATGCGGTCTTAGCCTCTCTGGTCTCAACACTCTGTCTGAATTTGGAAAAAAAAAAAAAACTCCCAAAATCAGACAGAGGATTGACACCAGAGAGGCTGAATACCGCACTGAGTCAATGCGGTTTTAGCCTCTCTGGTCTCAACAATCTGTCTGATTTTGGATTTTTTTTTTTTTTCCAAAATCAGAGTATTGACACCAGAGAGGCTGAATACCGCACTGAGTCAATGCGGTCATAGCCTCTCTGGTCTCAACACTCTGTCTGAATTTGGAAAAAAAAAAAAAAACTCCCAAAATCAGACAGAGGATTGACACCAGAGAGGCTGAATACCACACTGAGTCAATGCGGTTTTAGCCTCTCTGTTGTCAACACTCTGTCTGATTTTTTATTTTATTTTTCCCCCCCAAAATCAGAATATTGACACCAGAGAGGCTGAATACCGCACTGAGTCAATGCGGTCTTAGCCTCTCTGGTCTCAACACTCTGTCTGATTTGGGATTTTTTATTTTTTTTCCAAAAATCAGACAGAGGATTGACACCAGAGAGGCTGAATACCGCACTGAGTCAATGCGGTCTTAGCCTCTCTGGTCTCAACACTCTGTCTGAATTTGGAAAAAAAAAAAAAAACTCCCAAAATCAGACAGAGGTTTGACACCAGAGAGGCTGAATACCACACTGAGTCAATGCGGTTTTAGCCTCTCTGTTGTCAACACTCTGTCTGATTTTTTATTTTATTTCCCCCCCCCCCAAATCAGAGTATTGACACCAGAGAGGCTGAATACCGCACTGAGTCAATGCGGTCTTAGCCTCTCTGGTCTCAACACTCTGTCTGATTTTGGATTTTTTTTTTCTCCCCAAAATCAGACAGAGTATTGACACCAGAGAGGCTGAATACCGCACTGAGTCAATGCGGTCTTAGCCTCTCTGGTCTCAACACTCTGTCTGAATTTGGAAAAAAAAAAAAAAACTCCCAAAATCAGACAGAGGATTGACACCAGAGAGGCTGAATACCGCACTGAGTCAATGCGGTTTTAGCCTCTCTGTTGTCAACACTCTGTCTGATTTTTTATTTTATTTTTTCCCCCCAAAATCAGAGTATTGACACCAGAGAGGCTGAATACCGCACTGAGTCAATGCGGTCTTAGCCTCTCTGGTCTCAACACTCCGTCTGATTTTGGATTTTTTTTTTCCCAAAATCAGACAGAGTATTGACACCAGAGAGGCTGAATACCGCACTGAGTCAATGCCTCTCTGGTCTCAACACTGTCTGATTTTGGATTTTTTTTCCCTCCCAAAATCAGACAGAGGATTGACACCAGAGAGGCTGAATACCGCACTGAGTCAATGCGGTCTTAGCCTCTCTGGTCTCAACACTCTGTCTGATTATGGAAAAAAAAAAATCTCCCAAAATCAGACAGAGTATTGACACCAGAGAGGCTGTATAGCACACTGAGTCAATGCGGTTTTAGCCTCTCTGGTGTCAACACTCTGTCTCATTTTGGATTTTTTTTTTTCCCCCCAAAATCAGAGTATTGACACCAGAGAGGCTGAATACCGCACTGAGTCAATGCCTCTCTGGTCTCAACACTGTCTGAGTTTTGATTTTTTTCCCCCCCAAAATCAGACAGAGTATTGACACCAGAGAGGCTGAATACCGCACTGAGTCAATGCGGTCTTAGCCTCTCTGGTCTCAACACTCTGTCTGATTTGGGATTTTTTTTTTTTTCCAAAAATCAGACAGAGGATTGACACCAGAGAGGCTGAATACCGCACTGAGTCAATGCGGTTTTAGCCTCTCTGTTGTCAACACTCTGTCTGATTTTTTATTTTATTTTTTCCCCCCAAAATCAGAGTATTGACACCAGAGAGGCTGAATACCGCACTGAGTCAATGCAGTCTTAGCCTCTCTGGTCTCAACAATCTGTCTGATTTTGAATTTTTTTTTTTTTTCCAAAATCAGAGTATTGACACCAGAGTGGCTGAATACCGCACTGAGTCAATGCCTCTCTGGTCTCAACACTGTCTGATTTTGGATTTTTTTTTTTTTTTCCAAAATCAGACTTGACACCAGAGAGGCTGAATACCGCACTGAGTCAATGCGGTCTTAGCCTCTCTGGTCTCAACACTCTGTCTGAATTTGGAAAAAAAAAAAAAACTCCCAAAATCAGACAGAGGATTGACACCAGAGAGGCTGAATACCGCACTGAGTCAATGCGGTTTTAGCCTCTCTGGTCTCAACAATCTGTCTGATTTTGGATTTTTTTTTTTTTTCCAAAATCAGAGTATTGACACCAGAGAGGCTGAATACCGCACTGAGTCAATGCGGTCATAGCCTCTCTGGTCTCAACACTCTGTCTGAATTTGGAAAAAAAAAAAAAAACTCCCAAAATCAGACAGAGGATTGACACCAGAGAGGCTGAATACCACACTGAGTCAATGCGGTTTTAGCCTCTCTGTTGTCAACACTCTGTCTGATTTTTTATTTTATTTTTCCCCCCCAAAATCAGAATATTGACACCAGAGAGGCTGAATACCGCACTGAGTCAATGCGGTCTTAGCCTCTCTGGTCTCAACACTCTGTCTGATTTTGGATTTTTTTTTTTTTTTCCAAAAATCAGACAGAGGATTGACACCAGAGAGGCTGAATACCACACTGAGTCAATGCGGTTTTAGCCTCTCTGTTGTCAACACTCTGTCTGATTTTTTATTTTATTTTTCCCCCCCAAAATCAGAATATTGACACCAGAGAGGCTGAATACCGCACTGAGTCAATGCGGTCTTAGCCTCTCTGGTCTCAACACTCTGTCTGATTTTGGATTTTTTTTTTTTTTTCCAAAAATCAGACAGAGGATTGACACCAGAGAGGCTGAATACCGCAATGAGTCAATGTGGTCTTAGCCTCTCTGGTCTCAACACTCTGTCTGAATTTGGAAAAAAAAAAAAAACTCCCAAAATCAGACAGAGGATTGACACCAGAGAGGCTGAATACCGCACTGAGTCAATGCGGTTTTAGCCTCTCTGGTCTCAACAATCTGTCTGATTTTGGATTTTTTTTTTTTTTTCCAAAATCAGAGTATTGACACCAGAGAGGCTGAATACCGCACTGAGTCAATGCGGTCATAGCCTCTCTGGTCTCAACACTCTGTCTGAATTTGGAAAAAAAAAAAAAAACTCCCAAAATCAGACAGAGGATTGACACCAGAGAGGCTGAATACCACACTGAGTCAATGCGGTTTTAGCCTCTCTGTTGTCAACACTCTGTCTGATTTTTTATTTTATTTTTCCCCCCCAAAATCAGAATATTGACACCAGAGAGGCTGAATACCGCACTGAGTCAATGCGGTCTTAGCCTCTCTGGTCTCAACACTCTGTCTGATTTTGGATTTTTTTTTTTTTTTTCCAAAAATCAGACAGAGGATTGACACCAGAGAGGCTGAATACCGCACTGAGTCAATGCGGTTTTAGCCTCTCTGTTGTCAACACTCTGTCTGATTTTTTATTTTATTTTTTCCCCCCAAAATCAGAGTATTGACACCAGAGAGGCTGAATACCGCACTGAGTCAATGCGGTCTTAGCCTCTCTGGTCTCAACAATCTGTCTGATTTTGGATTTTTTTTTTTTTTTTTCCAAAATCAGAGTATTGACACCAGAGAGGCTGAATACCGCACTGAGTCAATGCGGTCATAGCCTCTCTGGTCTCAACACTCTGTCTGATTTTGGATTTTTTTTCCCCCCCAAAATCAGACAGAGTATTGACACCAGAGAGGCCGAATACCGCACTGAGTCAATGCGGTCTTAGCCTCTCTGGTCTCAACACTCTGTCTGATTTGGGATTTTTTTTTTTTTCCAAAAATCAGACAGAGTATTGACACCAGCACACCAGCACCAGGCACACTGAGTCAATGCGGTTTTAGCCTCTCTGGTGTCAACACTCTGTCTGATTTTTGATTCCCCCCCCCCCAAAAAAATCAGAGTATTGACACCAGAGAGGCTGAATACCGCACTGAGTCAATGCGGTCTTAGCCTCTCTGGACTCAACACTCTGTCTGATTTTGGATTTTTTTTTTTTTTTCCAAAAATCAGACAGAGGATTGACACCAGAGAGGCTGAATACCGCACTGAGTCAATGCGGTCTTAGCCTCTCTGGTCTCAACACTCTGTCTGAATTTGGAAAAAAAAAAAAAACTCCCAAAATCAGACAGAGGATTGACACCAGAGAGGCTGAATACCGCACTGAGTCAATGCGGTTTTAGCCTCTCTGTTGTCAACACTCTGTCTGATTTTTTATTTTATTTTTTCCCCCCAAAATCAGAGTATTGACACCAGAGAGGCTGAATACCGCACTGAGTCAATGCGGTCTTAGCCTCTCTGGTCTCAACAATCTGTCTGATTTTGGATTTTTTTTTTTTTTTTTTCCAAAATCAGAGTATTGACACCAGAGAGGCTGAATACTGCACTGAGTCAATGCGGTCATAGCCTCTCTGGTCTCAACACTCTGTCTGATTTTGGATTTTTTTCCCCCCCCAAAATCAGACAGAGTATTGACACCAGAGAGGCTGAATACCGCACTGAGTCAATGCGGTCTTAGCCTCTCTGGTCTCAACACTCTGTCTGATTTGGGATTTTTTTTTTTTTCCAAAAATCAGACAGAGTATTGACACCAGCACACCAGCACCAGGCACACTGAGTCAATGCGGTTTTAGCCTCTCTGGTGTCAACACTCTGTCTGATTTTTGATTCCCCCCCCCCCAAAAAAAATCAGAGTATTGACACCAGAGAGGCTGAATACCGCACTGAGTCAATGTGGTCTTAGCCTCTCTGGTCTCAACACTCTGTCTGATTTTTGATTTTTTTTTTTTTTTTTCCAAAATCAGACTTGACACCAGAGAGGCTGAATACCGCACTGAGTCAATGCGGTCTTAGCCTCTCTGGTGTCAACACTCCGTCTGATTTTGGATTTTTTTTCTTCCCAAAATCAGACAGAGTATTGACACCAGAGAGGCTGAATACCGCACTGAGTCAATGCCTCTCTGGTCTCAACACTGTCTGATTTTGGATTTTTTTTCCCTCCCAAAATCAGACAGAGGATTGACACCAGAGAGGCTGAATACCGCACTGAGTCAATGCGGTCTTAGCCTCTCTGGTCTCAACACTCTGTCTGATTATGGAAAAAAAAAAAAAATCTCCCAAAATCAGACAGAGTATTGACACCAGAGAGGCTGTATAGCACACTGAGTCAATGCGGTTTTAGCCTCTCTGGTGTCAACACTCTGTCTCATTTTGGATTTTTTTTTTTCCCCCCAAAATCAGAGTATTGACACCAGAGAGGCTGAATACCGCACTGAGTCAATGCCTCTCTGGTCTCAACACTGTCTGAGTTTTGATTTTTTTTTTCCCCAAAATCAGACAGAGTATTGACACCAGAGAGGCTGAATACCGCACTGAGTCAATGCGGTCTTAGCCTCTCTGGTCTCAACACTCTGTCTGATTTTGGATTTTTTTTTTTTTTTCCAAAAATCAGACAGAGGATTGACACCAGAGAGGCTGAATACCGCAATGAGTCAATGCGGTCTTAGCCTCTCTGGTCTCAACACTCTGTCTGAATTTGGAAAAAAAAAAAAAACTCCCAAAATCAGACAGAGGATTGACACCAGAGAGGCTGAATACCGCACTGAGTCAATGCGGTTTTAGCCTCTCTGGTCTCAACAATCTGTCTGATTTTGGATTTTTTTTTTTTTTTCCAAAATCAGAGTATTGACACCAGAGAGGCTGAATACCGCACTGAGTCAATGCGGTCATAGCCTCTCTGGTCTCAACACTCTGTCTGAATTTGGAAAAAAAAAAAAAAACTCCCAAAATCAGACAGAGGATTGACACCAGAGAGGCTGAATACCACACTGAGTCAATGCGGTTTTAGCCTCTCTGTTGTCAACACTCTGTCTGATTTTTTATTTTATTTTTCCCCCCCAAAATCAGAATATTGACACCAGAGAGGCTGAATACCGCACTGAGTCAATGCGGTCTTAGCCTCTCTGGTCTCAACACTCTGTCTGATTTTGGATTTTTTTTTTTTTTTCCAAAAATCAGACAGAGGATTGACACCAGAGAGGCTGAATACCGCACTGAGTCAATGCGGTTTTAGCCTCTCTGTTGTCAACACTCTGTCTGATTTTTTATTTTATTTTTTCCCCCCAAAATCAGAGTATTGACACCAGAGAGGCTGAATACCGCACTGAGTCAATGCGGTCTTAGCCTCTCTGGTCTCAACAATCTGTCTGATTTTGGATTTTTTTATTTTTTTTTCCAAAATCAGAGTATTGACACCAGAGAGGCTGAATACCGCACTGAGTCAATGCGGTCATAGCCTCTCTGGTCTCAACACTCTGTCTGATTTTGGATTTTTTTTCCCCCCCAAAATCAGACAGAGTATTGACACCAGAGAGGCTGAATACCGCACTGAGTCAATGCGGTCTTAGCCTCTCTGGTCTCAACACTCTGTCTGATTTGGGATTTTTTTTTTTTTCCAAAAATCAGACAGAGTATTGACACCAGCACACCAGCACCAGGCACACTGAGTCAATGCGGTTTTAGCCTCTCTGGTGTCAACACTCTGTCTGATTTTTGATTCCCCCCCCAAAAAAAAATCAGAGTATTGACACCAGAGAGGCTGAATACCGCACCGAGTCAATGCGGTCTTAGCCTCTCTGGTCTCAACACTCTGTCTGATTTTGGATTTTTTTTTTTTTTTCCAAAAATCAGACAGAGGATTGACACCAGAGAGGCTGAATACCGCACTGAGTCAATGCGGTCTTAGCCTCTCTGGTCTCAACACTCTGTCTGAATTTGGAAAAAAAAAAAAAACTCCCAAAATCAGACAGAGGATTGACACCAGAGAGGCTGAATACCGCACTGAGTCAATGCGGTTTTAGCCTCTCTGTTGTCAACACTCTGTCTGATTTTTTATTTTATTTTTTCCCCCCAAAATCAGAGTATTGACACCAGAGAGGCTGAATACCGCACTGAGTCAATGCGGTCTTAGCCTCTCTGGTCTCAACAATCTGTCTGATTTTGGATTTTTTTTTTTTTTTTTTCCAAAATCAGAGTATTGACACCAGAGAGGCTGAATACCGCACTGAGTCAATGCGGTCATAGCCTCTCTGGTCTCAACACTCTGTCTGATTTTGGATTTTTTTTCCCCCCCAAAATCAGACAGAGTATTGACACCAGAGAGGCTGAATACCGCACTGAGTCAATGCGGTCTTAGCCTCTCTGGTCTCAACACTCTGTCTTATTTGGGATTTTTTTTTTTTTCCAAAAATCAGACAGAGTATTGACACCAGCACACCAGCACCAGGCACACTGAGTCAATGCGGTTTTAGCCTCTCTGGTGTCAACACTCTGTCTGATTTTTGATTCCCCCCCCCCCAAAAAAAATCAGAGTATTGACACCAGAGAGGCTGAATACCGCACTGAGTCAATGTGGTCTTAGCCTCTCTGGTCTCAACACTCTGTCTGATTTTTGATTTTTTTTTTTTTTTTTCCAAAATCAGACTTGACACCAGAGAGGCTGAATACCGCACTGAGTCAATGCGGTCTTAGCCTCTCTGGTGTCAACACTCCGTCTGATTTTGGATTTTTTTTCTTCCCAAAATCAGACAGAGTATTGACACCAGAGAGGCTGAAACCGCACTGAGTCAATGCCTCTCTGGTCTCAACACTGTCTGATTTTGGATTTTTTTTCCCTCCCAAAATCAGACAGAGGATTGACACCAGAGAGGCTGAATACCGCACTGAGTCAATGCGGTCTTAGCCTCTCTGGTCTCAACACTCTGTCTGATTATGGAAAAAAAAAAAAAATCTCCCAAAATCAGACAGAGTATTGACACCAGAGAGGCTGTATAGCACACTGAGTCAATGCGGTTTTAGCCTCTCTGGTGTCAACACTCTGTCTCATTTTGGATTTTTTTTTTTCCCCCCAAAATCAGAGTATTGACACCAGAGAGGCTGAATACCGCACTGAGTCAATGCCTCTCTGGTCTCAACACTGTCTGAGTTTTGATTTTTTTTTTCCCCAAAATCAGACAGAGTATTGACACCAGAGAGGCTGAATACCGCACTGAGTCAATGCGGTCTTAGCCTCTCTGGTCTCAACACTCTGTCTGATTTGGGATTTTTTTTTTTTTCCAAAAATCAGACAGAGGATTGACACCAGAGAGGCTGAATACCGCACTGAGTCAATGCGGTTTTAGCCTCTCTGTTGTCAACACTCTGTCTGATTTTTTTTTTTTTTTTTCCCCAAAATCAGAGTATTGACACCAGAGAGGCTGAATACCGCACTGAGTCAATGCGGTCTTAGCCTCTCTGGTCTCAACACTCTGTCTGAATTTGGAAAAAAAAAAAAACTCCCAAAATCAGACAGAGGATTGACACCAGAGAGGCTGAATACCGCACTGAGTCAATGCGGTTTTAGCCTCTCTGTTGTCAACACTCTGTCTGATTTTTTATTTTATTTTTTCCCCCCAAAATCAGAGTATTGACACCAGAGAGGCTGAATACCGCACTGAGTCAATGCAGTCTTAGCCTCTCTGGTCTTAACAATCTGTCTGATTTTGGATTTTTTTTTTTTTTTCCAAAATCAGAGTATTGACACCAGAGTGGCTGAATACCGCACTGAGTCAATGCGGTCATAGCCTCTCTGGTCTCAACACTCTGTCTGATTTTGGATTTTTTTTTTTCTTTTCCAAAATCAGACTTGACACCAGAGAGGCTGAATACCGCACTGAGTCAATGCGGTCTTAGCCTCTCTGGTCTCAACACTCCGTCTGATTTTGGATTTTTTTTTTCCCAAAATCAGACAGAGTATTGACACCAGAGAGGCTGAATACCGCACTGAGTCAATGCCTCTCTGGTCTCAACACTGTCTGATTTTGGATTTTTTTTTCCTCCCAAAATCAGACAGAGGATTGACACCAGAGAGGCTGAATACCGCACTGAGTCAATGCGGTCTTAGCCTCTCTGGTCTCAACACTCTGTCTGATTATGGAAAAAAAAAAAAATCTCCCAAAATCAGACAGAGTATTGACACCAGAGAGGCTGAATACCGCACTGAGTCAATGCGGTCTTAGCCTCTCTGGTCTCAACACTCTGTCTGAATTTGGAAAAAAAAAAAACTCCCAAAATCAGACAGAGGATTGACACCAGAGAGGCTGAATACCGCACTGAGTCAATGCGGTTTTAGCCTCTCTGTTGTCAACACTCTGTCTGATTTTTTATTTTATTTTTTCCCCCCAAAATCAGAGTATTGACACCAGAGAGGCTGAATACCGCACTGAGTCAATGCAGTCTTAGCCTCTCTGGTCTTAACAATCTGTCTGATTTTGGATTTTTTTTTTTTTTCCAAAATCAGAGTATTGACACCAGAGTGGCTGAATACCGCACTGAGTCAATGCGGTCATAGCCTCTCTGGTCTCAACACTCTGTCTGATTTTGGATTTTTTTTTTTCTTTTCCAAAATCAGACTTGACACCAGAGAGGCTGAATACCGCACTGAGTCAATGCGGTCTTAGCCTCTCTGGTCTCAACACTCCGTCTGATTTTGGATTTTTTTTTTCCCAAAATCAGACAGAGTATTGACACCAGAGAGGCTGAATACCGCACTGAGTCAATGCCTCTCTGGTCTCAACACTGTCTGATTTTGGATTTTTTTTTCCTCCCAAAATCAGACAGAGGATTGACACCAGAGAGGCTGAATACCGCACTGAGTCAATGCGGTCTTAGCCTCTCTGGTCTCAACACTCTGTCTGATTATGGAAAAAAAAAAAAATCTCCCAAAATCAGACAGAGTATTGACACCAGAGAGGCTGAATACCGCACTGAGTCAATGCGGTCTTAGCCTCTCTGGTCTCAACAATCTGTCTGATTTTGGATTTTTTTTTTTTTTCCAAAATCAGAGTATTGACACCAGAGAGGCTGAATACCGCACTGAGTCAATGCGGTCATAGCCTCTCTGGTCTCAACACTCTGTCTGATTTTGGATTTTTTTTCCCCCCCAAAATCAGACAGAGTATTGACACCAGAGAGGCTGAATACCGCACTGAGTCAATGCGGTCTTAGCCTCTCTGGTCTCAACACTCTGTCTGATTTTTTTTTTTTTTTTTTCCAAAAATCAGACAGAGGATTGACACCAGAGAGGCTGAATACCGCACTGAGTCAATGCGGTTTTAGCCTCTCTGTTGTCAACACTCTGTCTGATTTTTTTTTTTTTTTTTTTTTCCCCCAAAATCAGAGTATTGGCACCAGAGAGGCTGAATACCGCACTGAGTCAATGCGGTCTTAGCCTCTCTGGTCTCAACACTGTCTGATTTTGGATTTTTTTTTTTTTTCCAAAATCAGACTTGACACCAGAGAGGCTGAATACTGCACTGAGTCAATGCGGTCTTAGCCTCTCTGGTGTCAACACTCTGTCTGAATTTGGAAAAAAAAAAAAAAACTCCCAAAATCAGACAGAAGATTGACACCAGAGAGGCTGAATACCACACTGAGTCAATGCGGTTTTAGCCTCTCTGTTGTCAACACTCTGTCTCATTTTGGATTTTTTTTTTTTCCCCCAAAATCAGAGTATTGACACCAGAGAGGCTGAATACCGCACTGAGTCAATGCCTCTCTGGTCTCAACACTGTCTGAGTTTTGATTTTTTTTTCTCCCCAAAATCAGACAGAGTATTGACACCAGAGAGGCTGAATACCGCACTGAGTCAATGCGGTCTTAGCCTCTCTGGTCTCAACACTCTGTCTGATTTGGGATTTTTTTTTTTTTCCAAAAATCAGACAGAGGATTGACACCAGAGAGGCTGAATACCGCACTGAGTCAATGCGGTTTTAGCCTCTCTGTTGTCAACACTCTGTCTGATTTTTTTTTTTTTTTTCCCCCCAAAATCAGAGTATTGACACCAGAGAGGCTGAATACCGCACTGAGTCAATGCGGTCTTAGCCTCTCTGGTCTCAACACTCTGTCTGAATTTGGAAAAAAAAAAAAAACTCCCAAAATCAGACAGAGGATTGACACCAGAGAGGCTGAATACCGCACTGAGTCAATGCGGTTTTAGCCTCTCTGTTGTCAACACTCTGTCTGATTTTTTATTTTATTTTTTCCCCCCAAAATCAGAGTATTGACACCAGAGAGGCTGAATACCGCACTGAGTCAATGCAGTCTTAGCCTCTCTGGTCTCAACAATCTGTCTGATTTTGAATTTTTTTTTTTTTTCCAAAATCAGAGTATTGACACCAGAGTGGCTGAATACCGCACTGAGTCAATGCCTCTCTGGTCTCAACACTGTCTGATTTTGGATTTTTTTTTCCTCCCAAAATCAGACAGAGGATTGACACCAGAGAGGCTGAATACCGCACTGAGTCAATGCGGTCTTAGCCTCTCTGGTCTCAACACTCTGTCTGATTATGGAAAAAAAAAAAAATCTCCCAAAATCAGACAGAGTATTGACACCAGAGAGGCTGAATACCGCACTGAGTCAATGTGGTCTTAGCCTCTCTGGTCTCAACACTCTGTCTGATTTTGGATTTTTTTTTTTTTTTTTCCAAAATCAGACTTGACACCAGAGAGGCTGAATACCGCACTGAGTCAATGCGGTCTTAGCCTCTCTGGTCTCAACACTCCGTCTGATTTTGGATTTTTTTTTTCCCAAAATCAGACAGAGTATTGACACCAGAGAGGCTGAATACCGCACTGAGTCAATGCCTCTCTGGTCTCAACACTGTCTGATTTTGGATTTTTTTTTCCTCCCAAAATCAGACAGAGGATTGACACCAGAGAGGCTGAATACTGCACTGAGTCAATGCGGTCTTAGCCTCTCTGGTCTCAACACTCTGTCTGATTATGGAAAAAAAAAAAAATCTCGCAAAATCAGACAGAGTATTGACACCAGAGAGGCTGTATAGCACACTGAGTCAATGCGGTTTTAGCCTCTCTGGTGTCAACACTCTGTCTCATTTTGGATTTTTTTTTTTCCCCCAAAATCAGAGTATTGACACCAGAGAGGCTGAATACCGCACTGAGTCAATGCCTCTCTGGTCTCAACACTGTCTGAGTTTTGTTTTTTTTTCCCCCCAAAATCAGACAGAGTATTGACACCAGAGAGGCTGAATACCGCACTGAGTCAATGCGGTCTTAGCCTCTCTGGTCTCAACACTCTGTCTCATTTTGGATTTTTTTTTTTCCCCCAAAATCAGAGTATTGACACCAGAGAGGCTGAATACCGCACTGAGTCAATGCCTCTCTGGTCTCAACACTGTCTGAGTTTTGATTTTTTTTCCCCCAAAATCAGACAGAGGATTGACACCAGAGAGGCTGAATACCGCACTGAGTCAATGCGGTTTTAGCCTCTCTGTTGTCAACACTCTGTCTGATTATTATTATTTATTTTTTTTCCCAAAATCAGAGTATTGACACCAGAGAGGCTGAATACCGCACTGAGTCAATGCGGTCTTAGCCTCTCTGGTCTCAACACTGTCTGATTTTGGATTTTTTTTTTTTTTTCCAAAATCAGACTTGACACCAGAGAGGCTGAATACCGCACTGAGTCAATGCGGTCTTAGCCTCTCTGGTCTCAACACTCTGTCTGAATTTGGAAAAAAAAAAAACTCCCAAAATCAGACAGAGGATTGACACCAGAGAGGCTGAATACCGCACTGAGTCAATGCGGTTTTAGCCTCTCTGGTCTCAACAATCTGTCTGATTTTGGATTTTTTTTTTTTTTTCCAAAATCAGAGTATTGACACCAGAGAGGCTGAATACCGCACTGAGTCAATGCGGTCATAGCCTCTCTGGTCTCAACACTCTGTCTGATTTTGGATTTTTTTTTTTTTTTCCAAAAATCAGACAGAGGATTGACACCAGAGAGGTTGAATACCGCAATGAGTCAATGCGGTCTTAGCCTCTCTGGTCTCAACACTCTGTCTGAATTTGGAAAAAAAAAAAAACTCCCAAAATCAGACAGAGGATTGACACCAGAGAGGCTGAATACCGCACTGAGTCAATGCGGTTTTAGCCTCTCTGAGTCAGACAACACTCTGTCTGATTTTTTATTTTATTTTTTCCCCCCAAAATCAGAGTATTGACACCAGAGAGGCTGAATACCGCACTGAGTCAATGCGGTCTTAGCCTCTCTGGTCTCAACAATCTGTCTGATTTTGGATTTTTTTTTTTTTTTTTCCAAAATCAGAGTATTGACACCAGAGAGGCTGAATACCGCACTGAGTCAATGCGGTCATAGCCTCTCTGGTCTCAACACTCTGTCTGATTTTGGATTTTTTTTCCCCCCCAAAATCAGACAGAGTATTGACACCAGAGAGGCTGAATACCGCACTGAGTCAATGCGGTCTTAGCCTCTCTGGTCTCAACACTCTGTCTGATTTGGGATTTTTTTTTTTTTCCAAAAATCAGACAGAGTATTGACACCAGCACACCAGCACCAGGCACACTGAGTCAATGCGGTTTTAGCCTCTCTGGTGTCAACACTCTGTCTGATTTTTGATTCCCCCCCCCCAAAAAAAATCAGAGTATTGACACCAGAGAGGCTGAATACCGCACTGAGTCAATGCGGTCTTAGCCTCTCTGGTCTCAACACTCTGTCTGATTTTGGATTTTTTTTTTTTTTTCCAAAAATCAGACAGAGGATTGACACCAGAGAGGCTGAATACCGCACTGAGTCAATGCGGTCTTAGCCTCTCTGGTCTCAACACTCTGTCTGAATTTGGAAAAAAAAAAAAAAACTCCCAAAATCAGACAGAGGATTGACACCAGAGAGGCTGAATACCGCACTGAGTCAATGCGGTTTTAGCCTCTCTGTTGTCAACACTCTGTCTGATTTTTTATTTTATTTTTTCCCCCCAAAATCAGAGTATTGACACCAGAGAGGCTGAATACCGCACTGAGTCAATGCGGTCTTAGCCTCTCTGGTCTCAACAATCTGTCTGATTTTGGATTTTTTTTTTTTTTTTTTCCAAAATCAGAGTATTGACACCAGAGAGGCTGAATACCGCACTGAGTCAATGCGGTCATAGCCTCTCTGGTCTCAACACTCTGTCTGATTTTGGATTTTTTTTCCCCCCCAAAATCAGACAGAGTATTGACACCAGAGAGGCTGAATACCGCACTGAGTCAATGCGGTCTTAGCCTCTCTGGTCTCAACACTCTGTCTGATTTGGGATTTTTTTTTTTTTCCAAAAATCAGACAGAGTATTGACACCAGCACACCAGCACCAGGCACACTGAGTCAATGCGGTTTTAGCCTCTCTGGTGTCAACACTCTGTCTGATTTTTGATTCCCCCCCCCCAAAAAAAAATCAGAGTATTGACACCAGAGAGGCTGAATACCGCACTGAGTCAATGTGGTCTTAGCCTCTCTGGTCTCAACACTCTGTCTGATTTTTGATTTTTTTTTTTTTTTTTCCAAAATCAGACTTGACACCAGAGAGGCTGAATACAGCACTGAGTCAATGCGGTCTTAGCCTCTCTGGTGTCAACACTCCGTCTGATTTTGGATTTTTTTTCTTCCCAAAATCAGACAGAGTATTGACACCAGAGAGGCTGAATACCGCACTGAGTCAATGCCTCTCTGGTCTCAACACTGTCTGATTTTGGATTTTTTTTCCCTGCCAAAATCAGACAGAGGATTGACACCAGAGAGGCTGAATACCGCACTGAGTCAATGCGGTCTTAGCCTCTCTGGTCTCAACACTCTGTCTGATTATGGAAAAAAAAAAAAAATCTCCCAAAATCAGACAGAGTATTGACACCAGAGAGGCTGTATAGCACACTGAGTCAATGCGGTTTTAGCCTCTCTGGTGTCAACACTCTGTCTCATTTTGGATTTTTTTTTTTTCCCCCAAAATCAGAGTATTGACACCAGAGAGGCTGAATACCGCACTGAGTCAATGCCTCTCTGGTCTCAACACTGTCTGAGTTTTGATTTTTTTTTCCCCCAAAATCAGACAGAGTATTGACACCAGAGAGGCTGAATACCGCACTGAGTCAATGCGGTCTTAGCCTCTCTGGTCTCAACACTCTGTCTGATTTGGGATTTTTTTTTTTTCTCCAAAAATCAGACAGAGGATTGACACCAGAGAGGCTGAATACCGCACTGAGTCAATGCGGTTTTAGCCTCTCTGTTGTCAACACTCTGTCTGATTTTTTTTTTTTTTTTTTCCCCAAAATCAGAGTATTGACACCAGAGAGGCTGAATACCGCACTGAGTCAATGCGGTCTTAGCCTCTCTGGTCTCAACACTCTGTCTGAATTTGGAAAAAAAAAAAAACTCCCAAAATCAGACAGAGGATTGACACCAGAGAGGCTGAATACCGCACTGAGTCAATGCGGTTTTAGCCTCTCTGTTGTCAACACTCTGTCTGATTTTTTATTTTATTTTTTCCCCCCAAAATCAGAGTATTGACACCAGAGAGGCTGAATACCGCACTGAGTCAATGCGGTCTTAGCCTCTCTGGTCTCAACACTGTCTGATTTTGGATTTTTTTTTTTTTTTCCAAAATCAGACTTGACACCAGAGAGGCTGAATACCGCACTGAGTCATTGCGGTCTTAGCCTCTCTGGTCTCAACACTCTGTCTGAATTTGGAAAAAAAAAAAAAACTCCCAAAATCAGACAGAGGATTGACACCAGAGAGGCTGAATACCGCACTGAGTCAATGCGGTTTTAGCCTCTCTGGTCTCAACAATCTGTCTGATTTTGGATTTTTTTTTTTTTTTCCAAAATCAGAGTATTGACACCAGAGAGGCTGAATACCGCACTGAGTCAATGCGGTCATAGCCTCTCTGGTCTCAACACTCTGTCTGAATTTGGAAAAAAAAAAAAAAACTCCCAAAATCAGACAGAGGATTGACACCAGAGAGGCTGAATACCACACTGAGTCAATGCGGTTTTAGCCTCTCTGTTGTCAACACTCTGTCTGATTTTTTATTTTATTTTTCCCCCCCAAAATCAGAATATTGACACCAGAGAGGCTGAATACCGCACTGAGTCAATGCGGTCTTAGCCTCTCTGGTCTCAACACTCTGTCTGATTTTGGATTTTTTTTTTTTTTTCCAAAAATCAGACAGAGGATTGACACCAGAGAGGCTGAATACCGCAATGAGTCAATGCGGTCTTAGCCTCTCTGGTCTCAACACTCTGTCTGAATTTGGAAAAAAAAAAAAACTCCCAAAATCAGACAGAGGATTGACACCAGAGAGGCTGAATACCGCACTGAGTCAATGCGGTTTTAGCCTCTCTGGTCTCAACAATCTGTCTGATTTTGGATTTTTTTTTTTTTTTCCAAAATCAGAGTATTGACACCAGAGAGGCTGAATACCGCACTGAGTCAATGCGGTCATAGCCTCTCTGGTCTCAACACTCTGTCTGAATTTGGAAAAAAAAAAAAAAACTCCCAAAATCAGACAGAGGATTGACACCAGAGAGGCTGAATACCACACTGAGTCAATGCGGTTTTAGCCTCTCTGTTGTCAACACTCTGTCTGATTTTTTATTTTATTTTTCCCCCCCAAAATCAGAATATTGACACCAGAGAGGCTGAATACCGCACTGAGTCAATGCGGTCTTAGCCTCTCTGGTCTCAACACTCTGTCTGATTTTGGATTTTTTTTTTTTTTTCCAAAAATCAGACAGAGGATTGACACCAGAGAGGCTGAATACCGCACTGAGTCAATGCGGTTTTAGCCTCTCTGTTGTCAACACTCTGTCTGATTTTTTATTTTATTTTTTCCCCCCAAAATCAGAGTATTGACACCAGAGAGGCTGAATACCGCACTGAGTCAATGCGGTCTTAGCCTCTCTGGTCTCAACAATCTGTCTGATTTTGGATTTTTTTTTTTTTTTTTCCAAAATCAGAGTATTGACACCAGAGAGGCTGAATACCGCACTGAGTCAATGCGGTCATAGCCTCTCTGGTCTCAACACTCTGTCTGATTTTGGATTTTTTTCCCCCCCCAAAATCAGACAGAGTATTGACACCAGAGAGGCTGAATACCGCACTGAGTCAATGCGGTCTTAGCCTCTCTGGTCTCAACACTCTGTCTGATTTGGGATTTTTTTTTTTTTCCAAAAATCAGACAGAGTATTGACACCAGCACACCAGCACCAGGCACACTGAGTCAATGCGGTTTTAGCCTCTCTGGTGTCAACACTCTGTCTGATTTTTGATTCCCCCCCCCCCCAAAAAAATCAGAGTATTGACACCAGAGAGGCTGAATACCGCACTGAGTCAATGCGGTCTTAGCCTCTCTGGTCTCAACACTGTCTGATTTTGGATTTTTTTTTTTTTTTCCAAAAATCAGACAGAGGATTGACACCAGAGAGGCTGAATACCGCACTGAGTCAATGCGGTCTTAGCCTCTCTGGTCTCAACACTCTGTCTGAATTTGGAAAAAAAAAAAAAAACTCCCAAAATCAGACAGAGGATTGACACCAGAGAGGCTGAATACCGCACTGAGTCAATGCGGTTTTAGCCTCTCTGGTGTCAACACTCTGTCTGATTTTTGATTCCCCCCCCCCAAAAAAAAATCAGAGTATTGACACCAGAGAGGCTGAATACCGCACTGAGTCAATGTGGTCTTAGCCTCTCTGGTCTCAACACTCTGTCTGATTTTGGATTTTTTTTTTTTTTTTTCCAAAATCAGACTTGACACCAGAGAGGCTGAATACCGCACTGAGTCAATGCGGTCTTAGCCTCTCTGGTCTCAACACTCTGTCTGATTTGGGATTTTTTTTTTTTCCAAAAATCAGACAGAGGATTGACACCAGAGAGGCTGAATACCGCACTGAGTCAATGCGGTTTTAGCCTCTCTGTTGTCAACACTCTGTCTGATTTTTTTTTCTTTTTTTTTCCCAAAATCAGAGTATTGACACCAGAGAGGCTGAATACCGCACTGAGTCAATGCGGTCTTAGCCTCTCTGGTCTCAACACTCTGTCTGAATTTGGAAAAAAAAAAAAACTCCCAAAATCAGACAGAGGATTGACACCAGAGAGGCTGAATACCGCACTGAGTCAATGCGGTTTTAGCCTCTCTGTTGTCAACACTCTGTCTGATTTTTTATTTTATTTTTTCCCCCCAAAATCAGAGTATTGACACCAGAGAGGCTGAATACCGCACTGAGTCAATGCAGTCTTAGCCTCTCTGGTCTTAACAATCTGTCTGATTTTGGATTTTTTTTTTTTTTTCCAAAATCAGAGTATTGACACCAGAGTGGCTGAATACCGCACTGAGTCAATGCGGTCATAGCCTCTCTGGTCTCAACACTCTGTCTGATTTTGGATTTTTTTTTTTCTTTTCCAAAATCAGACTTGACACCAGAGAGGCTGAATACCGCACTGAGTCAATGCGGTCTTAGCCTCTCTGGTCTCAACACTCCGTCTGATTTTGGATTTTTTTTTTCCCAAAATCAGACAGAGTATTGACACCAGAGAGGCTGAATACCGCACTGAGTCAATGCCTCTCTGGTCTCAACACTGTCTGATTTTGGATTTTTTTTTCCTCCCAAAATCAGACAGAGGATTGACACCAGAGAGGCTGAATACCGCACTGAGTCAATGCGGTCTTAGCCTCTCTGGTCTCAACACTCTGTCTGATTATGGAAAAAAAAAAAATCTCCCAAAATCAGACAGAGTATTGACACCAGAGAGGCTGAATACCGCACTGAGTCAATGCGGTCTTAGCCTCTCTGGTCTCAACAATCTGTCTGATTTTGGATTTTTTTTTTTTTTTTTCCAAAATCAGAGTATTGACACCAGAGAGGCTGAATACCGCACTGAGTCAATGCGGTCATAGCCTCTCTGGTCTCAACACTCTGTCTGATTTTGGATTTTTTTTCCCCCCCAAAATCAGACAGAGTATTGACACTAGAGAGGCTGAATACCGCACTGAGTCAATGCGGTCTTAGCCTCTCTGGTCTCAACACTCTGTCTGATTTGGGATTTTTTTTTTTCCAAAAATCAGACAGAGTATTGACACCAGCACACCAGCACCAGGCACACTGAGTCAATGCGGTTTTAGCCTCTCTGGTGTCAACACTCTGTCTGATTTTTGATTCCCCCCCCCCAAAAAAAAATCAGAGTATTGACACCAGAGAGGCTGAATACCGCACTGAGTCAATGTGGTCTTAGCCTCTCTGGTCTCAACACTCTGTCTGATTTTGGATTTTTTTTTTTTTTTTTCCAAAATCAGACTTGACACCAGAGAGGCTGAATACCGCACTGAGTCAATGCGGTCTTAGCCTCTCTGCTCTCAACACTCTGTCTGATTTGGGATTTTTTTTTTTTTCCAAAAATCAGACAGAGGATTGACACCAGAGAGGCTGAATACCGCACTGAGTCAATGCGGTTTTAGCCTCTCTGTTGTCAACACTCTGTCTGATTTTTTTTTCTTTTTTTTTCCCAAAATCAGAGTATTGACACCAGAGAGGCTGAATACCGCACTGAGTCAATGCGGTCTTAGCCTCTCTGGTCTCAACACTCTGTCTGAATTTGGAAAAAAAAAAAAACTCCCAAAATCAGACAGAGGATTGACACCAGAGAGGCTGAATACCGCACTGAGTCAATGCGGTTTTAGCCTCTCTGTTGTCAACACTCTGTCTGATTTTTTATTTTATTTTTTCCCCCCAAAATCAGAGTATTGACACCAGAGAGGCTGAATACCGCACTGAGTCAATGCAGTCTTAGCCTCTCTGGTCTTAACAATCTGTCTGATTTTGGATTTTTTTTTTTTTTTCCAAAATCAGAGTATTGACACCAGAGTGGCTGAATACCGCACTGAGTCAATGCGGTCATAGCCTCTCTGGTCTCAAAACTCTGTCTGATTTTGGATTTTTTTTTTTCTTTTCCAAAATCAGACTTGACACCAGAGAGGCTGAATACCGCACTGAGTCAATGCGGTCTTAGCCTCTCTGGTCTCAACACTCCGTCTGATTTTGGATTTTTTTTTTCCCAAAATCAGACAGAGTATTGACACCAGAGAGGCTGAATACCGCACTGAGTCAATGCCTCTCTGGTCTCAACACTGTCTGATTTTGGATTTTTTTTTCCTCCCAAAATCAGACAGAGGATTGACACCAGAGAGGCTGAATACCGCACTGAGTCAATGCGGTCTTAGCCTCTCTGGTCTCAACACTCTGTCTGATTATGGAAAAAAAAAAAATCTCCCAAAATCAGACAGAGTATTGACACCAGAGAGGCTGAATACCGCACTGAGTCAATGCGGTCTTAGCCTCTCTGGTCTCAACAATCTGTCTGATTTTGGATTTTTTTTTTTTTTTCCAAAATCAGAGTATTGACACCAGAGAGGCTGAATACCGCACTGAGTCAATGCGGTCATAGCCTCTCTGGTCTCAACACTCTGTCTGATTTTGGATTTTTTTCCCCCCCCAAAATCAGACAGAGTATTGACACCAGAGAGGCTGAATACCGCACTGAGTCAATGCGGTCTTAGCCTCTCTGGTCTCAACACTCTGTCTGATTTGGGATTTTTTTTTTTTTCCAAAAATCAGACAGAGTATTGACACAAGCACACCAGCACCAGGCACACTGAGTCAATGCGGTTTTAGCCTCTCTGGTCTCAACACTCTGTCTGATTTGGGATTTTTTTTTTTTCCAAAAATCAGACAGAGGATTGACACCAGAGAGGCTGAATACCGCACTGAGTCAATGCGGTTTTAGCCTCTCTGTTGTCAACACTCTGTCTGATTTTTTTTTTTTTTTTTTTTTTTCCCAAAATCAGAGTATTGGCACCAGAGAGGCTGAATACCGCACTGAGTCAATGCGGTCTTAGCCTCTCTGGTCTCAACACTGTCTGATTTTGGATTTTTTTTTTTTTTCCAAAATCAGACTTGACACCAGAGAGGCTGAATACCGCACTGAGTCAATGCGGTCTTAGCCTCTCTGGTCTCAACACTCTGTCTGATTTTGGATTTTTTTTTTTCCCCCAAAATCAGACAGAGTATTGACACCAGAGAGGCTGAATACTGCACTGAGTCAATGCAGTCTTAGCCTCTCTGGTCTCAACACTCTGTCTGATTTGGGATTTTTTTTTTTTTTTCCAAAAATCAGACAGAGGATTGACACCAGAGAGGCTGAATACCGCACTGAGTCAATGCGGTCTTAGCCTCTCTGGTCTCAACACTCTGTCTGAATTTGGAAAAAAAAAAAAAACTCCCAAAATCAGACAGAGGATTGACACCAGAGAGGCTGAATACCGCACTGAGTCAATGCGGTTTTAGCCTCTCTGTTGTCAACACTCTGTCTGATTTTTTATTTTATTTTTCCCCCCCAAAATCAGAGTATTGACACCAGAGAGGCTGAATACCGCACTGAGTCAATGCGGTCTTAGCCTCTCTGGTCTCAACAATCTGTCTGATTTTGGATTTTTTTTTTTTTTTTTCCAAAATCAGAGTATTGACACCAGAGAGGCTGAATACCGCACTGAGTCAATGCGGTCATAGCCTCTCTGGTCTCAACACTCTGTCTGATTTTGGATTTTTTTTCCCCCCCAAAATCAGACAGAGTATTGACACTAGAGAGGCTGAATACCGCACTGAGTCAATGCGGTCTTAGCCTCTCTGGTCTCAACACTCTGTCTGATTTGGGATTTTTTTTTTTCCAAAAATCAGACAGAGTATTGACACCAGCACACCAGCACCAGGCACACTGAGTCAATGCGGTTTTAGCCTCTCTGGTGTCAACACTCTGTCTGATTTTTGATTCCCCCCCCCCAAAAAAAAATCAGAGTATTGACACCAGAGAGGCTGAATACCGCACTGAGTCAATGTGGTCTTAGCCTCTCTGGTCTCAACACTCTGTCTGATTTTGGATTTTTTTTTTTTTTTTTCCAAAATCAGACTTGACACCAGAGAGGCTGAATACCGCACTGAGTCAATGCGGTCTTAGCCTCTCTGGTCTCAACACTCCGTCTGATTTTGGATTTTTTTTTCCCAAAATCAGACAGAGTATTGACACCAGAGAGGCTGAATACCGCACTGAGTCAATGCCTCTCTGGTCTCAACACTGTCTGATTTTGGATTTTTTTTCCCTCCCAAAATCAGACAGAGGATTGACACCAGAGAGGCTGAATACTGCACTGAGTCAATGCGGTCTTAGCCTCTCTGGTCTCAACACTCTGTCTGATTATGGAAAAAAAAAAAAATCTCCCAAAATCAGACAGAGTATTGACACCAGAGAGGCTGTATAGCACACTGAGTCAATGCGGTTTTAGCCTCTCTGGTGTCAACACTCTGTCTCATTTTGGATTTTTTTTTCCCCCCCCAAAATCAGAGTATTGACACCAGAGAGGCTGAATACCGCACTGAGTCAATGCCTCTCTGGTCTCAACACTGTCTGAGTTTTGATTTTTTTTTCCCCCAAAATCAGACAGAGTATTGACACCAGAGAGGCTGAATACCGCACTGAGTCAATGCGGTCTTAGCCTCTCTGGTCTCAACACTCTGTCTGATTTGGGATTTTTTTTTTTTTCCAAAAATCAGACAGAGGATTGACACCAGAGAGGCTGAATACCGCACTGAGTCAATGCGGTTTTAGCCTCTCTGTTGTCAACACTCTGTCTGATTTTTTTTTTTTTTTTCCCCCAAAATCAGAGTATTGACACCAGAGAGGCTGAATACCGCACTGAGTCAATGCGGTCTTAGCCTCTCTGGTCTCAACACTCTGTCTGATTATGGAAAAAAAAAAAATCTCCCAAAATCAGACAGAGTATTGACACCAGAGAGGCTGAATACCGCACTGAGTCAATGCGGTCTTAGCCTCTCTGGTCTCAACAATCTGTCTGATTTTGGATTTTTTTTTTTTTTTTTCCAAAATCAGAGTATTGACACCAGAGAGGCTGAATACCGCACTGAGTCAATGCGGTCATAGCCTCTCTGGTCTCAACACTCTGTCTGATTTTGGATTTTTTTTCCCCCCCAAAATCAGACAGAGTATTGACACTAGAGAGGCTGAATACCGCACTGAGTCAATGCGGTCTTAGCCTCTCTGGTCTCAACACTCTGTCTGATTTGGGATTTTTTTTTTTCCAAAAATCAGACAGAGTATTGACACCAGCACACCAGCACCAGGCACACTGAGTCAATGCGGTTTTAGCCTCTCTGGTGTCAACACTCTGTCTGATTTTTGATTCCCCCCCCCCAAAAAAAAATCAGAGTATTGACACCAGAGAGGCTGAATACCGCACTGAGTCAATGTGGTCTTAGCCTCTCTGGTCTCAACACTCTGTCTGATTTTGGATTTTTTTTTTTTTTTTTCCAAAATCAGACTTGACACCAGAGAGGCTGAATACCGCACTGAGTCAATGCGGTCTTAGCCTCTCTGCTCTCAACACTCTGTCTGATTTGGGATTTTTTTTTTTTTCCAAAAATCAGACAGAGGATTGACACCAGAGAGGCTGAATACCGCACTGAGTCAATGCGGTTTTAGCCTCTCTGTTGTCAACACTCTGTCTGATTTTTTTTTCTTTTTTTTTCCCAAAATCAGAGTATTGACACCAGAGAGGCTGAATACCGCACTGAGTCAATGCGGTCTTAGCCTCTCTGGTCTCAACACTCTGTCTGAATTTGGAAAAAAAAAAAAACTCCCAAAATCAGACAGAGGATTGACACCAGAGAGGCTGAATACCGCACTGAGTCAATGCGGTTTTAGCCTCTCTGTTGTCAACACTCTGTCTGATTTTTTATTTTATTTTTTCCCCCCAAAATCAGAGTATTGACACCAGAGAGGCTGAATACCGCACTGAGTCAATGCAGTCTTAGCCTCTCTGGTCTTAACAATCTGTCTGATTTTGGATTTTTTTTTTTTTTTCCAAAATCAGAGTATTGACACCAGAGTGGCTGAATACCGCACTGAGTCAATGCGGTCATAGCCTCTCTGGTCTCAAAACTCTGTCTGATTTTGGATTTTTTTTTTTCTTTTCCAAAATCAGACTTGACACCAGAGAGGCTGAATACCGCACTGAGTCAATGCGGTCTTAGCCTCTCTGGTCTCAACACTCCGTCTGATTTTGGATTTTTTTTTTCCCAAAATCAGACAGAGTATTGACACCAGAGAGGCTGAATACCGCACTGAGTCAATGCCTCTCTGGTCTCAACACTGTCTGATTTTGGATTTTTTTTTCCTCCCAAAATCAGACAGAGGATTGACACCAGAGAGGCTGAATACCGCACTGAGTCAATGCGGTCTTAGCCTCTCTGGTCTCAACACTCTGTCTGATTATGGAAAAAAAAAAAATCTCCCAAAATCAGACAGAGTATTGACACCAGAGAGGCTGAATACCGCACTGAGTCAATGCGGTCTTAGCCTCTCTGGTCTCAACAATCTGTCTGATTTTGGATTTTTTTTTTTTTTTCCAAAATCAGAGTATTGACACCAGAGAGGCTGAATACCGCACTGAGTCAATGCGGTCATAGCCTCTCTGGTCTCAACACTCTGTCTGATTTTGGATTTTTTTCCCCCCCCAAAATCAGACAGAGTATTGACACCAGAGAGGCTGAATACCGCACTGAGTCAATGCGGTCTTAGCCTCTCTGGTCTCAACACTCTGTCTGATTTGGGATTTTTTTTTTTTTCCAAAAATCAGACAGAGTATTGACACAAGCACACCAGCACCAGGCACACTGAGTCAATGCGGTTTTAGCCTCTCTGGTCTCAACACTCTGTCTGATTTGGGATTTTTTTTTTTTCCAAAAATCAGACAGAGGATTGACACCAGAGAGGCTGAATACCGCACTGAGTCAATGCGGTTTTAGCCTCTCTGTTGTCAACACTCTGTCTGATTTTTTTTTTTTTTTTTTTTTTTCCCAAAATCAGAGTATTGGCACCAGAGAGGCTGAATACCGCACTGAGTCAATGCGGTCTTAGCCTCTCTGGTCTCAACACTGTCTGATTTTGGATTTTTTTTTTTTTTCCAAAATCAGACTTGACACCAGAGAGGCTGAATACCGCACTGAGTCAATGCGGTCTTAGCCTCTCTGGTCTCAACACTCTGTCTGATTTTGGATTTTTTTTTTTCCCCCAAAATCAGACAGAGTATTGACACCAGAGAGGCTGAATACTGCACTGAGTCAATGCAGTCTTAGCCTCTCTGGTCTCAACACTCTGTCTGATTTGGGATTTTTTTTTTTTTTTCCAAAAATCAGACAGAGGATTGACACCAGAGAGGCTGAATACCGCACTGAGTCAATGCGGTCTTAGCCTCTCTGGTCTCAACACTCTGTCTGAATTTGGAAAAAAAAAAAAAACTCCCAAAATCAGACAGAGGATTGACACCAGAGAGGCTGAATACCGCACTGAGTCAATGCGGTTTTAGCCTCTCTGTTGTCAACACTCTGTCTGATTTTTTATTTTATTTTTCCCCCCCAAAATCAGAGTATTGACACCAGAGAGGCTGAATACCGCACTGAGTCAATGCGGTCTTAGCCTCTCTGGTCTCAACAATCTGTCTGATTTTGGATTTTTTTTTTTTTTTTTCCAAAATCAGAGTATTGACACCAGAGAGGCTGAATACCGCACTGAGTCAATGCGGTCATAGCCTCTCTGGTCTCAACACTCTGTCTGATTTTGGATTTTTTTTCCCCCCCAAAATCAGACAGAGTATTGACACTAGAGAGGCTGAATACCGCACTGAGTCAATGCGGTCTTAGCCTCTCTGGTCTCAACACTCTGTCTGATTTGGGATTTTTTTTTTTCCAAAAATCAGACAGAGTATTGACACCAGCACACCAGCACCAGGCACACTGAGTCAATGCGGTTTTAGCCTCTCTGGTGTCAACACTCTGTCTGATTTTTGATTCCCCCCCCCCAAAAAAAAATCAGAGTATTGACACCAGAGAGGCTGAATACCGCACTGAGTCAATGTGGTCTTAGCCTCTCTGGTCTCAACACTCTGTCTGATTTTGGATTTTTTTTTTTTTTTTTCCAAAATCAGACTTGACACCAGAGAGGCTGAATACCGCACTGAGTCAATGCGGTCTTAGCCTCTCTGGTCTCAACACTCCGTCTGATTTTGGATTTTTTTTTCCCAAAATCAGACAGAGTATTGACACCAGAGAGGCTGAATACCGCACTGAGTCAATGCCTCTCTGGTCTCAACACTGTCTGATTTTGGATTTTTTTTCCCTCCCAAAATCAGACAGAGGATTGACACCAGAGAGGCTGAATACTGCACTGAGTCAATGCGGTCTTAGCCTCTCTGGTCTCAACACTCTGTCTGATTATGGAAAAAAAAAAAAATCTCCCAAAATCAGACAGAGTATTGACACCAGAGAGGCTGTATAGCACACTGAGTCAATGCGGTTTTAGCCTCTCTGGTGTCAACACTCTGTCTCATTTTGGATTTTTTTTTCCCCCCCCAAAATCAGAGTATTGACACCAGAGAGGCTGAATACCGCACTGAGTCAATGCCTCTCTGGTCTCAACACTGTCTGAGTTTTGATTTTTTTTTCCCCCAAAATCAGACAGAGTATTGACACCAGAGAGGCTGAATACCGCACTGAGTCAATGCGGTCTTAGCCTCTCTGGTCTCAACACTCTGTCTGATTTGGGATTTTTTTTTTTTTCCAAAAATCAGACAGAGGATTGACACCAGAGAGGCTGAATACCGCACTGAGTCAATGCGGTTTTAGCCTCTCTGTTGTCAACACTCTGTCTGATTTTTTTTTTTTTTTTCCCCCAAAATCAGAGTATTGACACCAGAGAGGCTGAATACCGCACTGAGTCAATGCGGTCTTAGCCTCTCTGGTCTCAACACTCTGTCTGAATTTGGAAAAAAAAAAAAAAATCCCAAAATCAGACAGAGGATTGACACCAGAGAGGCTGAATACCGCACTGAGTCAATGCGGTTTTAGCCTCTCTGTTGTCAACACTCTGTCTGATTTTTTATTTTATTTTTTCCCCCCAAAATCAGAGTATTGACACCAGAGAGGCTGAATACCGCACTGAGTCAATGCAGTCTTAGCCTCTCTGGTCTCAACAATCTGTCTGATTTTGAATTTTTTTTTTTTTTCCAAAATCAGAGTATTGACACCAGAGTGGCTGAATACCGCACTGAGTCAATGCCTCTCTGGTCTCAACACTGTCTGATTTTGGATTTTTTTTTCCTCCCAAAATCAGACAGAGGATTGACACCAGAGAGGCTGAATACCGCACTGAGTCAATGCGGTCTTAGCCTCTCTGGTCTCAACACTCTGTCTGATTATGGAAAAAAAAAAAAATCTCCCAAAATCAGACAGAGTATTGACACCAGAGAGGCTGAATACCGCACTGAGTCAATGTGGTCTTAGCCTCTCTGGTCTCAACACTCTGTCTGATTTTGGATTTTTTTTTTTTTTTTTCCAAAATCAGACTTGACACCAGAGAGGCTGAATACCGCACTGAGTCAATGCGGTCTTAGCCTCTCTGGTCTCAACACTCCGTCTGATTTTGGATTTTTTTTTCCCAAAATCAGACAGAGTATTGACACCAGAGAGGCTGAATACCGCACTGAGTCAATGCCTCTCTGGTCTCAACACTGTCTGATTTTGGATTTTTTTTCCCTCCCAAAATCAGACAGAGGATTGACACCAGAGAGGCTGAATACTGCACTGAGTCAATGCGGTTTTAGCCTCTCTGTTGTCAACACTCTGTCTGATTTTTTATTTTATTTTTCCCCCCCAAAATCAGAGTATTGACACCAGAGAGGCTGAATACCGCACTGAGTCAATGCAGTCTTAGCCTCTCTGGTCTCAACAATCTGTCTGATTTTGGATTTTTTTTTTTTTTTTTCCAAAATCAGAGTATTGACACCAGAGAGGCTGAATACCGCACTGAGTCAATGCGGTCATAGCCTCTCTGGTCTCAACACTCTGTCTGATTTTGGATTTTTTTTCCCCCCCAAAATCAGACAGAGTATTGACACTAGAGAGGCTGAATACCGCACTGAGTCAATGCGGTCTTAGCCTCTCTGGTCTCAACACTCTGTCTGATTTGGGATTTTTTTTTTTCCAAAAATCAGACAGAGTATTGACACCAGCACACCAGCACCAGGCACACTGAGTCAATGCGGTTTTAGCCTCTCTGGTGTCAACACTCTGTCTGATTTTTGATTCCCCCCCCCCCAAAAAAAAATCAGAGTATTGACACCAGAGAGGCTGAATACCGCACTGAGTCAATGTGGTCTTAGCCTCTCTGGTCTCAACACTCTGTCTGATTTTGGATTTTTTTTTTTTTTTTTCCAAAATCAGACTTGACACCAGAGAGGCTGAATACCGCACTGAGTCAATGCGGTCTTAGCCTCTCTGGTCTCAACACTCCGTCTGATTTTGGATTTTTTTTTCCCAAAATCAGACAGAGTATTGACACCAGAGAGGCTGAATACCGCACTGAGTCAATGCCTCTCTGGTCTCAACACTGTCTGATTTTGGATTTTTTTTCCCTCCCAAAATCAGACAGAGGATTGACACCAGAGAGGCTGAATACTGCACTGAGTCAATGCGGTCTTAGCCTCTCTGGTCTCAACACTCTGTCTGATTATGGAAAAAAAAAAAAATCTCCCAAAATCAGACAGAGTATTGACACCAGAGAGGCTGTATAGCACACTGAGTCAATGCGGTTTTAGCCTCTCTGGTGTCAACACTCTGTCTCATTTTGGATTTTTTTTTCCCCCCCCAAAATCAGAGTATTGACACCAGAGAGGCTGAATACCGCACTGAGTCAATGCCTCTCTGGTCTCAACACTGTCTGAGTTTTGATTTTTTTTTCCCCCAAAATCAGACAGAGTATTGACACCAGAGAGGCTGAATACCGCACTGAGTCAATGCGGTCTTAGCCTCTCTGGTCTCAACACTCTGTCTGATTTGGGATTTTTTTTTTTTTCCAAAAATCAGACAGAGGATTGACACCAGAGAGGCTGAATACCGCACTGAGTCAATGCGGTTTTAGCCTCTCTGTTGTCAACACTCTGTCTGATTTTTTTTTTTTTTTTTCCCCAAAATCAGAGTATTGACACCAGAGAGGCTGAATACCGCACTGAGTCAATGCGGTCTTAGCCTCTCTGGTCTCAACACTCTGTCTGAATTTGGAAAAAAAAAAAAAAATCCCAAAATCAGACAGAGGATTGACACCAGAGAGGCTGAATACCGCACTGAGTCAATGCGGTTTTAGCCTCTCTGTTGTCAACACTCTGTCTGATTTTTTATTTTATTTTTTCCCCCCAAAATCAGAGTATTGACACCAGAGAGGCTGAATACCGCACTGAGTCAATGCAGTCTTAGCCTCTCTGGTCTCAACAATCTGTCTGATTTTGAATTTTTTTTTTTTTTCCAAAATCAGAGTATTGACACCAGAGTGGCTGAATACCGCACTGAGTCAATGCCTCTCTGGTCTCAACACTGTCTGATTTTGGATTTTTTTTTCCTCCCAAAATCAGACAGAGGATTGACACCAGAGAGGCTGAATACCGCACTGAGTCAATGCGGTCTTAGCCTCTCTGGTCTCAACACTCTGTCTGATTATGGAAAAAAAAAAAAATCTCCCAAAATCAGACAGAGTATTGACACCAGAGAGGCTGAATACCGCACTGAGTCAATGTGGTCTTAGCCTCTCTGGTCTCAACACTCTGTCTGATTTTGGATTTTTTTTTTTTTTTTTCCAAAATCAGACTTGACACCAGAGAGGCTGAATACCGCACTGAGTCAATGCGGTCTTAGCCTCTCTGGTCTCAACACTCCGTCTGATTTTGGATTTTTTTTTCCCCAAAATCAGACAGAGTATTGACACCAGAGAGGCTGAATACCGCACTGAGTCAATGCCTCTCTGGTCTCAACACTGTCTGATTTTGGATTTTTTTTTCCTCCCAAAATCAGACAGAGGATTGACACCAGAGAGGCTGAATACTGCACTGAGTCAATGCGGTCTTAGCCTCTCTGGTCTCAACACTCTGTCTGATTATGGAAAAAAAAAAAAATCTCGCAAAATCAGACAGAGTATTGACACCAGAGAGGCTGTATAGCACACTGAGTCAATGCGGTTTTAGCCTCTCTGGTGTCAACACTCTGTCTCATTTTGGATTTTTTTTTTTCCCCCCAAAATCAGAGTATTGACACCAGAGAGGCTGAATACCGCACTGAGTCAATGCCTCTCTGGTCTCAACACTGTCTGAGTTTTGATTTTTTTTTCCCCCAAAATCAGACAGAGTATTGACACCAGAGAGGCTGAATACCGCACTGAGTCAATGCGGTCTTAGCCTCTCTGGTCTCAACACTCTGTCTCATTTTGGATTTTTTTTTTTCCCCCAAAATCAGAGTATTGACACCAGAGAGGCTGAATACCGCACTGAGTCAATGCCTCTCTGGTCTCAACACTGTCTGAGTTTTGATTTTTTTTCCCCCAAAATCAGACAGAGGATTGACACCAGAGAGGCTGAATACCGCACTGAGTCAATGCGGTCTTAGCCTCTCTGGTCTCAACACTCTGTCTGATTATGGAAAAAAAAAAAAATCTCCCAAAATCAGACAGAGTATTGACACCAGAGAGGCTGAATACCGCACTGAGTCAATGCCTCTCTGGTCTCAACACTGTCTGATTTTGGATTTTTTTTTTTTTTTCCAAAATCAGACTTGACACCAGAGAGGCTGAATACCGCACTGAGTCAATGCGGTCTTAGCCTCTCTGGTCTCAACACTCTGTCTGAATTTGGAAAAAAAAAAAAAACTCCCAAAATCAGACAGAGGATTGACACCAGACAGGCTGAATACCGCACTGAGTCAATGCGGTTTTAGCCTCTCTGGTCTCAACAATCTGTCTGATTTTGGATTTTTTTTTTTTTTTCCAAAATCAGAGTATTGACACCAGAGAGGCTGAATACCGCACTGAGTCAATGCGGTCATAGCCTCTCTGGTCTCAACACTCTGTCTGAATTTGGAAAAAAAAAAAAAAAACTCCCAAAATCAGACAGAGGATTGACACCAGAGAGGCTGAATACCACACTGAGTCAATGCGGTTTTAGCCTCTCTGTTGTCAACACTCTGTCTGATTTTTTATTTTATTTCCCCCCCCCAAAATCAGAATATTGACACCAGAGAGGCTGAATACCGCACTGAGTCAATGCGGTCTTAGCCTCTCTGGTCTCAACACTCTGTCTGATTTTGGATTTTTTTTTTTTTTTCCAAAAATCAGACAGAGGATTGACACCAGAGAGGCTGAATACCGCAATGAGTCAATGCGGTCTTAGCCTCTCTGGTCTCAACACTCTGTCTGAATTTGGAAAAAAAAAAAAAACTCCCAAAATCAGACAGAGGATTGACACCAGAGAGGCTGAATACCGCACTGAGTCAATGCGGTTTTAGCCTCTCTGTTGTCAACACTCTGTCTGATTTTTTATTTTATTTTTTCCCCCCAAAATCAGAGTATTGACACCAGAGAGGCTGAATACCGCACTGAGTCAATGCGGTCTTAGCCTCTCTGGTCTCAACAATCTGTCTGATTTTGGATTTTTTTTTTTTTTTTCCAAAATCAGAGTATTGACACCAGAGAGGCTGAATACCGCACTGAGTCAATGCGGTCATAGCCTCTCTGGTCTCAACACTCTGTCTGATTTTGGATTTTTTTCCCCCCCCAAAATCAGACAGAGTATTGACACCAGAGAGGCTGAATACCGCACTGAGTCAATGCGGTCTTAGCCTCTCTGGTCTCAACACTCTGTCTGATTTGGGATTTTTTTTTTTTTCCAAAAATCAGACAGAGTATTGACACCAGCACACCAGCACCAGGCACACTGAGTCAATGCGGTTTTAGCCTCTCTGGTGTCAACTTTCTGTCTGATTTTTGATTCCCCCCCCCCAAAAAAAAAATCAGAGTATTGACACCAGAGAGGCTGAATACCGCACTGAGTCAATGCGGTCTTAGCCTCTCTGGTCTCAACACTCTGTCTGATTTTGGATTTTTTTTTTTTTTTCCAAAAATCAGACAGAGGATTGACACCAGAGAGGCTGAATACCGCACTGAGTCAATGCGGTCTTAGCCTCTCTGGTCTCAACACTCTGTCTGAATTTGGAAAAAAAAAAAAAAACTCCCAAAATCAGACAGAGGATTGACACCAGAGAGGCTGAATACCGCACTGAGTCAATGCGGTTTTAGCCTCTCTGTTGTCAACACTCTGTCTGATTTTTTATTTTATTTTTTCCCCCCAAAATCAGAGTATTGACACCAGAGAGGCTGAATACCGCACTGAGTCAATGCGGTCTTAGCCTCTCTGGTCTCAACAATCTGTCTGATTTTGGATTTTTTTTTTTTTTTTTTTCCAAAATCAGAGTATTGACACCAGAGAGGCTGAATACCGCACTGAGTCAATGCGGTCATAGCCTCTCTGGTCTCAACACTCTGTCTGATTTTGGATTTTTTTTCCCCCCCAAAATCAGACAGAGTATTGACACCAGAGAGGCTGAATACCGCACTGAGTCAATGCGGTCTTAGCCTCTCTGGTCTCAACACTCTGTCTGATTATGGAAAAAAAAAAAAATCTCCCAAAATCAGACAGAGTATTGACACCAGAGAGGCTGAATACCGCACTGAGTCAATGCCTCTCTGGTCTCAACACTGTCTGATTTTGGATTTTTTTTTTTTTTTCCAAAATCAGACTTGACACCAGAGAGGCTGAATACCGCACTGAGTCAATGCGGTCTTAGCCTCTCTGGTCTCAACACTCTG
Source organism: Poromitra crassiceps (assembly GCF_964638095.1). Classification (NCBI taxonomy): domain Eukaryota; kingdom Metazoa; phylum Chordata; class Actinopteri; order Beryciformes; family Melamphaidae; genus Poromitra; species Poromitra crassiceps. Next base: position 65,521 of record NW_028152094.1, read on the forward strand.
TCTGAATTTGGAAAAAAAAAAAAAACTCCCAAAATCAGACAGAGGATTGACACCAGACAGGCTGAATACCGCACTGAGTCAATGCGGTTTTAGCCTCTCTGGTCTCAACAATCTGTCTGATTTTGGATTTTTTTTTTTTTTTCCAAAATCAGAGTATTGACACCAGAGAGGCTGAATACCGCACTGAGTCAATGCGGTCATAGCCTCTCTGGTCTCAACACTCTGTCTGAATTTGGAAAAAAAAAAAAAAAACTCCCAAAATCAGACAGAGGATTGACACCAGAGAGGCTGAATACCACACTGAGTCAATGCGGTTTTAGCCTCTCTGTTGTCAACACTCTGTCTGATTTTTTATTTTATTTTCCCCCCCCAAAATCAGAATATTGACACCAGAGAGGCTGAATACCGCACTGAGTCAATGCGGTCTTAGCCTCTCTGGTCTCAACACTCTGTCTGATTTTGGATTTTTTTTTTTTTTTCCAAAAATCAGACAGAGGATTGACACCAGAGAGGCTGAATACCGCAATGAGTCAATGCGGTCTTAGCCTCTCTGGTCTCAACACTCTGTCTGAATTTGGAAAAAAAAAAAAAACTCCCAAAATCAGACAGAGGATTGACACCAGAGAGGCTGAATACCGCACTGAGTCAATGCGGTTTTAGCCTCTCTGTTGTCAACACTCTGTCTGATTTTTTATTTTATTTTTTCCCCCCAAAATCAGAGTATTGACACCAGAGAGGCTGAATACCGCACTGAGTCAATGCGGTCTTAGCCTCTCTGGTCTCAACAATCTGTCTGATTTTGGATTTTTTTTTTTTTTTTCCAAAATCAGAGTATTGACACCAGAGAGGCTGAATACCGCACTGAGTCAATGCGGTCATAGCCTCTCTGGTCTCAACACTCTGTCTGATTTTGGATTTTTTTTCCCCCCCAAAATCAGACAGAGTATTGACACCAGAGAGGCTGAATACCGCACTGAGTCAATGCGGTCTTAGCCTCTCTGGTCTCAACACTCTGTCTGATTTGGGATTTTTTTTTTTTTCCAAAAATCAGACAGAGTATTGACACCAGCACACCAGCACCAGGCACACTGAGTCAATGCGGTTTTAGCCTCTCTGGTGTCAACACTCTGTCTGATTTTTGATCCCCCCCCCCCAAAAAAAAATCAGAGTATTGACACCAGAGAGGCTGAATACCGCACTGAGTCAATGCGGTCTTAGCCTCTCTGGTCTCAACACTCTGTCTGATTTTGGATTTTTTTTTTTTTTTCCAAAAATCAGACAGAGGATTGACACCAGAGAGGCTGAATACCGCACTGAGTCAATGCGGTCTTAGCCTCTCTGGTCTCAACACTCTGTCTGAATTTGGAAAAAAAAAAAAAACTCCCAAAATCAGACAGAGGATTGACACCAGAGAGGCTGAATACCGCACTGAGTCAATGCGGTTTTAGCCTCTCTGTTGTCAACACTCTGTCTGATTTTTTATTTTTTTTTTCCCCCCCAAAATCAGAGTATTGACACCAGAGAGGCTGAATACCGCACTGAGTCAATGCGGTCTTAGCCTCTCTGGTCTCAACAATCTGTCTGATTTTGGATTTTTTTTTTTTTTTTTTTCCAAAATCAGAGTATTGACACCAGAGAGGCTGAATACCGCACTGAGTCAATGCGGTCATAGCCTCTCTGGTCTCAACACTCTGTCTGATTTTGGATTTTTTTTCCCCCCCAAAATCAGACAGAGTATTGACACCAGAGAGGCTGAATACCGCACTGAGTCAATGCGGTCTTAGCCTCTCTGGTCTCAACACTCTGTCTGATTTGGGTTTTTTTTTTTTTTCCAAAAATCAGACTGATTATTGACACCAGCACACCAGCACCAGGCACACTGAGTCAATGCGGTTTTAGCCTCTCTGGTGTCAACACTCTGTCTGATTTTTGATTCCCCCCCCCCAAAAAAAATCAGAGTATTGACACCAGAGAGGCTGAATACCGCACTGAGTCAATGTGGTCTTAGCCTCTCTGGTCTCAACACTCTGTCTGATTTTTGATTTTTTTTTTTTTTTTCCAAAATCAGACTTGACACCAGAGAGGCTGAATACCGCACTGAGTCAATGCGGTCTTAGCCTCTCTGGTCTCAACACTCCGTCTGATTTTGGATTTTTTTTCTTCCCAAAATCAGACAGAGTATTGACACCAGAGAGGCTGAATACCGCACTGAGTCAATGCCTCTCTGGTCTCAACACTGTCTGATTTTGGATTTTTTTTCCCTCCCAAAATCAGACAGAGGATTGACACCAGAGAGGCTGAATACCGCACTGAGTCAATGCGGTCTTAGCCTCTCTGGTCTCAACACTCTGTCTGATTATGGAAAAAAAAAAAAAATCTCCCAAAATCAGACAGAGTATTGACACCAGAGAGGCTGTATAGCACACTGAGTCAATGCGGTTTTAGCCTCTCTGGTGTCAACACTCTGTCTCATTTTGGATTTTTTTTTTTCCCCCCAAAATCAGAGTATTGACACCAGAGAGGCTGAATACCGCACTGAGTCAATGCCTCTCTGGTCTCAACACTGTCTGAGTTTTGATTTTTTTTCCCCCAAAATCAGACAGAGTATTGACACCAGAGAGGCTGAATACCGCACTGAGTCAATGCGGTCTTAGCCTCTCTGGTCTCAACACTCTGTCTGATTTGGGATTTTTTTTTTTTTCCAAAAATCAGACAGAGGATTGACACCAGAGAGGCTGAATACCGCACTGAGTCAATGCGGTTTTAGCCTCTCTGTTGTCAACACTCTGTCTGATTTTTTTTTTTTTTTTTCCCCCAAAATCAGAGTATTGACACCAGAGAGGCTGAATACCGCACTGAGTCAATGCGGTCTTAGCCTCTCTGGTCTCAACACTCTGTCTGAATTTGGAAAAAAAAAAAAAACTTTCAAAATCAGACAGAGGATTGACACCAGAGAGGCTGAATACCGCACTGAGTCAATGCGGTTTTAGCCTCTCTTTTGTCAACACTCTGTCTGATTTTTTATTTTATTTTTTCCCCCCAAAATCAGAGTATTGACACCAGAGAGGCTGAATACCGCACTGAGTCAATGCAGTCTTAGCCTCTCTGGTCTCAACAATCTGTCTGATTTTGGATTTTTTTTTTTTTTTCCAAAATCAGAGTATTGACACCAGAGTGGCTGAATACCGCACTGAGTCAATGCGGTCATAGCCTCTCTGGTCTCAACACTCTGTCTGATTTTGGATTTTTTTTTTTCTTTTCCAAAATCAGACTTGACACCAGAGAGGCTGAATACCGCACTGAGTCAATGCGGTCTTAGCCTCTCTGGTCTCAACACTCCGTCTGATTTTGGATTTTTTTTTTCCCAAAATCAGACAGAGTATTGACACCAGAGAGGCTGAATACCGCACTGAGTCAATGCCTCTCTGGTCTCAACACTGTCTGATTTTGGATTTTTTTTTCCTCCCAAAATCAGACAGAGGATTGACACCAGAGAGGCTGAATACCGCACTGAGTCAATGCGGTCTTAGCCTCTCTGGTCTCAACACTCTGTCTGATTATGGAAAAAAAAAAAATCTCCCAAAATCAGACAGAGTATTGACACCAGAGAGGCTGAATACCGCACTGAGTCAATGCGGTCTTAGCCTCTCTGGTCTCAACAATCTGTCTGATTTTGGATTTTTTTTTTTTTTCCAAAATCAGAGTATTGACACCAGAGAGGCTGAATACCGCACTGAGTCAATGCGGTCTTAGCCTCTCTGGTCTCAACAATCTGTCTGATTTTGGATTTTTTTTCCCCCCCAAAATCAGACAGAGTATTGACACCAGAGAGGCTGAATACCGCACTGAGTCAATGCGGTCTTAGCCTCTCTGGTCTCAACACTCTGTCTGATTTGGGATTTTTTTTTTTTCCAAAAATCAGACAGAGTATTGACACCAGCACACCAGCACCAGGCACACTGAGTCAATGCGGTTTTAGCCTCTCTGGTCTCAACACTCTGTCTGATTTGGGATTTTTTTTTTCTTCCAAAAATCAGACAGAGGATTGACACCAGAGAGGCTGAATACCGCACTGAGTCAATGCGGTTTTAGCCTCTCTGTTGTCAACACTCTGTCTGATTTTTTATTTTATTTTTCCCCCCCAAAATCAGAATATTGACACCAGAGAGGCTGAATACCGCACTGAGTCAATGTGGTCTTAGCCTCTCTGGTCTCAACACTCTGTCTGATTTTGGATTTTTTTTTTTTTTTTTCCAAAATCAGACTTGACACCAGAGAGGCTGAATACCGCACTGAGTCAATGCGGTCTTAGCCTCTCTGGTCTCAACACTCTGTCTCATTTTGGATTTTTTTTTTTCCCCCAAAATCAGAGTATTGACACCAGAGAGGCTGAATACCGCACTGAGTCAATGCCTCTCTGGTCTCAACACTGTCTGAGTTTTGATTTTTTTCCCCCCAAAATCAGACAGAGTATTGACACCAGAGAGGCTGAATACCGCACTGAGTCAATGCCTCTCTGGTCTCAACACTGTCTGATTTTGGATTTTTTTTTCCTCCCAAAATCAGACAGAGGATTGACACCAGAGAGGCTGAATACTGCACTGAGTCAATGCGGTCTTAGCCTCTCTGGTCTCAACACTCTGTCTGATTATGGAAAAAAAAAAAAATCTCGCAAAATCAGACAGAGTATTGACACCAGAGAGGCTGTATAGCACACTGAGTCAATGCGGTTTTAGCCTCTCTGGTGTCAACACTCTGTCTCATTTTGGATTTTTTTTCCCCCCCAAAATCAGAGTATTGACACCAGAGAGGCTGAATACCGCACTGAGTCAATGCCTCTCTGGTCTCAACACTGTCTGAGTTTTGATTTTTTTTCCCCCCAAAATCAGACAGAGTATTGACACCAGAGAGGCTGAATACCGCACTGAGTCAATGCGGTCTTAGCCTCTCTGGTCTCAACACTCTGTCTCATTTTGGATTTTTTTTTTTTCCCCCAAAATCAGAGTATTGACACCAGAGAGGCTGAATACCGCACTGAGTCAATGCCTCTCTGGTCTCAACACTGTCTGAGTTTTGATTTTTTTTCCCCCAAAATCAGACAGAGGATTGACACCAGAGAGGCTGAATACCGCACTGAGTCAATGCGGTTTTAGCCTCTCTGTTGTCAACACTCTGTCTGATTTTTTTTTTTTTTTTTTTTTCCCAAAATCAGAGTATTGACACCAGAGAGGCTGAATACCGCACTGAGTCAATGCGGTCTTAGCCTCTCTGGTCTCAACACTGTCTGATTTTGGATTTTTTTTTTTTTTTCCAAAATCAGACTTGACACCAGAGAGGCTGAATACCGCACTGAGTCAATGCGGTCTTAGCCTCTCTGGTCTCAACACTCTGTCTGAATTTGGAAAAAAAAAAAAAAACTCCCAAAATCAGACAGAGGGTTGACACCAGAGAGGCTGAATACCGCACTGAGTCAATGCGGTTTTAGCCTCTCTGGTCTCAACAATCTGTCTGATTTTGGATTTTTTTTTTTTTTTTCCAAAATCAGAGTATTGACACCAGAGAGGCTGAATACCGCACTGAGTCAATGCGGTCATAGCCTCTCTGGTCTCAACACTCTGTCTGAATTTGGAAAAAAAAAAAAAAACTCCCAAAATCAGACAGAGGATTGACACCAGAGAGGCTGAATACCACACTGAGTCAATGCGGTTTTAGCCTCTCTGTTGTCAACACTCTGTCTGATTTTTGATTTTTTTTTTTTTTTTTTCCAAAATCAGACTTGACACCAGAGAGGCTGAATACCGCACTGAGTCAATGCGGTCTTAGCCTCTCTGGTCTCAACACTCCGTCTGATTTTGGATTTTTTTTTTCCCAAAATCAGACAGAGTATTGACACCAGAGAGGCTGAATACCGCACTGAGTCAATGCCTCTCTGGTCTCAACACTGTCTGATTTTGGATTTTTTTTCGCTCCCAAAATCAGACAGAGGATTGACACCAGAGAGGCTGAATACCGCACTGAGTCAATGCGGTCTTAGCCTCTCTGGTCTCAACACTCTGTCTGATTATGGAAAAAAAAAAAAAATCTCCCAAAATCAGACAGAGTATTGACACCAGAGAGGCTGTATAGCACACTGAGTCAATGCGGTTTTAGCCTCTCTGGTGTCAACACTCTGTCTCATTTTGGATTTTTTTTTTTCCCCCAAAATCAGAGTATTGACACCAGAGAGGCTGAATACCGCACTGAGTCAATGCCTCTCTGGTCTCAACACTGTCTGAGTTTTGATTTTTTTTCCCCCAAAATCAGACAGAGTATTGACACCAGAGAGGCTGAATACCGCACTGAGTCAATGCGGTCTTAGCCTCTCTGGTCTCAACACCCTGTCTGATTTGGGATTTTTTTTTTCTTTCCAAAAATCAGACAGAGGATTGACACCAGAGAGGCTGAATACCGCACTGAGTCAATGCGGTTTTAGCCTCTCTGTTGTCAACACTCTGTCTGATTTTTTTTTTTTTTTCCCCCAAAATCAGAGTATTGACACCAGAGAGGCTGAATACCGCACTGAGTCAATGCGGTCTTAGCCTCTCTGGTCTCAACACTCTGTCTGAATTTGGAAAAAAAAAAAAAACTCCCAAAATCAGACAGAGGATTGACACCAGAGAGGCTGAATACCGCACTGAGTCAATGCGGTTTTAGCCTCTCTGTTGTCAACACTCTGTCTGATTTTTTATTTTATTTTTTCCCCCCAAAATCAGAGTATTGACACCAGAGAGGCTGAATACCGCACTGAGTCAATGCAGTCTTAGCCTCTCTGGTCTCAACAATCTGTCTGATTTTGGATTTTTTTTTTTTTTTCCAAAATCAGAGTATTGACACCAGAGTGGCTGAATACCGCACTGAGTCAATGCGGTCATAGCCTCTCTGGTCTCAACACTCTGTCTGATTTTGGATTTTTTTTTTTCTTTTCCAAAATCAGACTTGACACCAGAGAGGCTGAATACCGCACTGAGTCAATGCGGTCTTAGCCTCTCTGGTCTCAACACTCCGTCTGATTTTGGATTTTTTTTTTCCCAAAATCAGACAGAGTATTGACACCAGAGAGGCTGAATACCGCACTGAGTCAATGCCTCTCTGGTCTCAACACTGTCTGATTTTGGATTTTTTTTTCCTCCCAAAATCAGACAGAGGATTGACACCAGAGAGGCTGAATACCGCACTGAGTCAATGCGGTCTTAGCCTCTCTGGTCTCAACACTCTGTCTGATTATGGAAAAAAAAAAATCTCCCAAAATCAGACAGAGTATTGACACCAGAGAGGCTGAATACCGCACTGAGTCAATGCGGTCTTAGCCTCTCTGGTCTCAACAATCTGTCTGATTTTGGATTTTTTTTTTTTTTCCAAAATCAGAGTATTGACACCAGAGAGGCTGAATACCGCACTGAGTCAATGCGGTCATAGCCTCTCTGGTCTCAACACTCTGTCTGATTTTGGATTTTTTTTTCCCCCCAAAATCAGACAGAGTATTGACACCAGAGAGGCTGAATACCGCACTGAGTCAATGCGGTCTTAGCCTCTCTGGTCTCAACACTCCGTCTGATTTTGGATTTTTTTTTTCCCAAAATCAGACAGAGTATTGACACCAGAGAGGCTGAATACCGCACTGAGTCAATGCCTCTCTGGTCTCAACACTGTCTGATTTTGGATTTTTTTTTCCTCCCAAAATCAGACAGAGGATTGACACCAGAGAGGCTGAATACCGCACTGAGTCAATGCGGTCTTAGCCTCTCTGGTCTCAACACTCTGTCTGATTATGGAAAAAAAAAAAATCTCCCAAAATCAGACAGAGTATTGACACCAGAGAGGCTGAATACCGCACTGAGTCAATGCGGTCTTAGCCTCTCTGGTCTCAACAATCTGTCTGATTTTGGATTTTTTTTTTTTTTCCAAAATCAGAGTATTGACACCAGAGAGGCTGAATACCGCACTGAGTCAATGCGGTCTTAGCCTCTCTGGTCTCAACAATCTGTCTGATTTTGGATTTTTTTTCCCCCCCAAAATCAGACAGAGTATTGACACCAGAGAGGCTGAATACCGCACTGAGTCAATGCGGTCTTAGCCTCTCTGGTCTCAACACTCTGTCTGATTTGGGATTTTTTTTTTTTCCAAAAATCAGACAGAGTATTGACACCAGCACACCAGCACCAGGCACACTGAGTCAATGCGGTTTTAGCCTCTCTGGTCTCAACACTCTGTCTGATTTGGGATTTTTTTTTTCTTCCAAAAATCAGACAGAGGATTGACACCAGAGAGGCTGAATACCGCACTGAGTCAATGCGGTTTTAGCCTCTCTGTTGTCAACACTCTGTCTGATTTTTTATTTTATTTTTCCCCCCCAAAATCAGAATATTGACACCAGAGAGGCTGAATACCGCACTGAGTCAATGTGGTCTTAGCCTCTCTGGTCTCAACACTCTGTCTGATTTTGGATTTTTTTTTTTTTTTTTCCAAAATCAGACTTGACACCAGAGAGGCTGAATACCGCACTGAGTCAATGCGGTCTTAGCCTCTCTGGTCTCAACACTCTGTCTCATTTTGGATTTTTTTTTTCCCCCCAAAATCAGAGTATTGACACCAGAGAGGCTGAATACCGCACTGAGTCAATGCCTCTCTGGTCTCAACACTGTCTGAGTTTTGATTTTTTTCCCCCCAAAATCAGACAGAGTATTGACACCAGAGAGGCTGAATACCGCACTGAGTCAATGCCTCTCTGGTCTCAACACTGTCTGATTTTGGATTTTTTTTTCCTCCCAAAATCAGACAGAGGATTGACACCAGAGAGGCTGAATACTGCACTGAGTCAATGCGGTCTTAGCCTCTCTGGTCTCAACACTCTGTCTGATTATGGAAAAAAAAAAAAATCTCGCAAAATCAGACAGAGTATTGACACCAGAGAGGCTGTATAGCACACTGAGTCAATGCGGTTTTAGCCTCTCTGGTGTCAACACTCTGTCTCATTTTGGATTTTTTTTCCCCCCCAAAATCAGAGTATTGACACCAGAGAGGCTGAATACCGCACTGAGTCAATGCCTCTCTGGTCTCAACACTGTCTGAGTTTTGATTTTTTTTCCCCCCAAAATCAGACAGAGTATTGACACCAGAGAGGCTGAATACCGCACTGAGTCAATGCGGTCTTAGCCTCTCTGGTCTCAACACTCTGTCTCATTTTGGATTTTTTTTTTTTCCCCCAAAATCAGAGTATTGACACCAGAGAGGCTGAATACCGCACTGAGTCAATGCCTCTCTGGTCTCAACACTGTCTGAGTTTTGATTTTTTTTCCCCCAAAATCAGACAGAGGATTGACACCAGAGAGGCTGAATACCGCACTGAGTCAATGCGGTTTTAGCCTCTCTGTTGTCAACACTCTGTCTGATTTTTTTTTTTTTTTTTTTTTCCCAAAATCAGAGTATTGACACCAGAGAGGCTGAATACCGCACTGAGTCAATGCGGTCTTAGCCTCTCTGGTCTCAACACTGTCTGATTTTGGATTTTTTTTTTTTTTTCCAAAATCAGACTTGACACCAGAGAGGCTGAATACCGCACTGAGTCAATGCGGTCTTAGCCTCTCTGGTCTCAACACTCTGTCTGAATTTGGAAAAAAAAAAAAAAACTCCCAAAATCAGACAGAGGATTGACACCAGAGAGGCTGAATACCGCACTGAGTCAATGCGGTTTTAGCCTCTCTGGTCTCAACAATCTGTCTGATTTTGGATTTTTTTTTTTTTTTCCAAAATCAGAGTATTGACACCAGAGAGGCTGAATACCGCACTGAGTCAATGCGGTCATAGCCTCTCTGGTCTCAACACTCTGTCTGAATTTGGAAAAAAAAAAAAAAACTCCCAAAATCAGACAGAGGATTGACACCAGAGAGGCTGAATACCACACTGAGTCAATGCGGTTTTAGCCTCTCTGTTGTCAACACTCTGTCTGATTTTTGATTTTTTTTTTTTTTTTTTCCAAAATCAGACTTGACACCAGAGAGGCTGAATACCGCACTGAGTCAATGCGGTCTTAGCCTCTCTGGTCTCAACACTCCGTCTGATTTTGGATTTTTTTTTTCCCAAAATCAGACAGAGTATTGACACCAGAGAGGCTGAATACCGCACTGAGTCAATGCCTCTCTGGTCTCAACACTGTCTGATTTTGGATTTTTTTTCGCTCCCAAAATCAGACAGAGGATTGACACCAGAGAGGCTGAATACCGCACTGAGTCAATGCGGTCTTAGCCTCTCTGGTCTCAACACTCTGTCTGATTATGGAAAAAAAAAAAAAATCTCCCAAAATCAGACAGAGTATTGACACCAGAGAGGCTGTATAGCACACTGAGTCAATGCGGTTTTAGCCTCTCTGGTGTCAACACTCTGTCTCATTTTGGATTTTTTTTTTTCCCCCAAAATCAGAGTATTGACACCAGAGAGGCTGAATACCGCACTGAGTCAATGCCTCTCTGGTCTCAACACTGTCTGAGTTTTGATTTTTTTTCCCCCAAAATCAGACAGAGTATTGACACCAGAGAGGCTGAATACCGCACTGAGTCAATGCGGTCTTAGCCTCTCTGGTCTCAACACCCTGTCTGATTTGGGATTTTTTTTTTCTTTCCAAAAATCAGACAGAGGATTGACACCAGAGAGGCTGAATACCGCACTGAGTCAATGCGGTTTTAGCCTCTCTGTTGTCAACACTCTGTCTGATTTTTTTTTTTTTTTCCCCCAAAATCAGAGTATTGACACCAGAGAGGCTGAATACCGCACTGAGTCAATGCGGTCTTAGCCTCTCTGGTCTCAACACTCTGTCTGAATTTGGAAAAAAAAAAAAAACTCCCAAAATCAGACAGAGGATTGACACCAGAGAGGCTGAATACCGCACTGAGTCAATGCGGTTTTAGCCTCTCTGTTGTCAACACTCTGTCTGATTTTTTATTTTATTTTTTCCCCCCAAAATCAGAGTATTGACACCAGAGAGGCTGAATACCGCACTGAGTCAATGCAGTCTTAGCCTCTCTGGTCTCAACAATCTGTCTGATTTTGGATTTTTTTTTTTTTTTCCAAAATCAGAGTATTGACACCAGAGTGGCTGAATACCGCACTGAGTCAATGCGGTCATAGCCTCTCTGGTCTCAACACTCTGTCTGATTTTGGATTTTTTTTTTTCTTTTCCAAAATCAGACTTGACACCAGAGAGGCTGAATACCGCACTGAGTCAATGCGGTCTTAGCCTCTCTGGTCTCAACACTCCGTCTGATTTTGGATTTTTTTTTTCCCAAAATCAGACAGAGTATTGACACCAGAGAGGCTGAATACCGCACTGAGTCAATGCCTCTCTGGTCTCAACACTGTCTGATTTTGGATTTTTTTTTCCTCCCAAAATCAGACAGAGGATTGACACCAGAGAGGCTGAATACCGCACTGAGTCAATGCGGTCTTAGCCTCTCTGGTCTCAACACTCTGTCTGATTATGGAAAAAAAAAAATCTCCCAAAATCAGACAGAGTATTGACACCAGAGAGGCTGAATACCGCACTGAGTCAATGCGGTCTTAGCCTCTCTGGTCTCAACAATCTGTCTGATTTTGGATTTTTTTTTTTTTTCCAAAATCAGAGTATTGACACCAGAGAGGCTGAATACCGCACTGAGTCAATGCGGTCATAGCCTCTCTGGTCTCAACACTCTGTCTGATTTTGGATTTTTTTTTCCCCCCAAAATCAGACAGAGTATTGACACCAGAGAGGCTGAATACCGCACTGAGTCAATGCGGTCTTAGCCTCTCTGGTCTCAACACTCCGTCTGATTTTGGATTTTTTTTTTCCCAAAATCAGACAGAGTATTGACACCAGAGAGGCTGAATACCGCACTGAGTCAATGCCTCTCTGGTCTCAACACTGTCTGATTTTGGATTTTTTTTTCCTCCCAAAATCAGACAGAGGATTGACACCAGAGAGGCTGAATACCGCACTGAGTCAATGCGGTCTTAGCCTCTCTGGTCTCAACACTCTGTCTGATTATGGAAAAAAAAAAATCTCCCAAAATCAGACAGAGTATTGACACCAGAGAGGCTGAATACCGCACTGAGTCAATGCGGTCTTAGCCTCTCTGGTCTCAACAATCTGTCTGATTTTGGATTTTTTTTTTTTTTCCAAAATCAGAGTATTGACACCAGAGAGGCTGAATACCGCACTGAGTCAATGCGGTCATAGCCTCTCTGGTCTCAACACTCTGTCTGATTTTGGATTTTTTTTTCCCCCCAAAATCAGACAGAGTATTGACACCAGAGAGGCTGAATACCGCACTGAGTCAATGCGGTCTTAGCCTCTCTGGTCTCAACACTCTGTCTGATTTGGGATTTTTTTTTTTTTCCAAAAATCAGACAGAGTATTGACACCAGCACGCCAGCACCAGGCACACTGAGTCAATGCGGTTTTAGCCTCTCTGGTCTCAACACTCTGTCTGATTTGGGATTTTTTTTTTCTTCCAAAAATCAGACAGAGGATTGACACCAGAGAGGCTGAATACCGCACTGAGTCAATGCGGTTTTAGCCTCTCTGTTGTCAACACTCTGTCTGATTTTTTATTTTATTTTTCCCCCCCAAAATCAGAATATTGACACCAGAGAGGCTGAATACCGCACTGAGTCAATGTGGTCTTAGCCTCTCTGGTCTCAACACTCTGTCTGATTTTGGATTTTTTTTTTTTTTTTTCCAAAATCAGACTTGACACCAGAGAGGCTGAATACCGCACTGAGTCAATGCGGTCTTAGCCTCTCTGGTCTCAACACTCTGTCTCATTTTGGATTTTTTTTTTCCCCCAAAATCAGAGTATTGACACCAGAGAGGCTGAATACCGCACTGATTTAATGCCTCTCTGGTCTCAACACTGTCTGAGTTTTTATTTTTTTTCCCCCAAAATCAGACAGAGTATTGACACCAGAGAGGCTGAATACCGCACTGAGTCAATGCCTCTCTGGTCTCAACACTGTCTGATTTTGGATTTTTTTTCCCTCCCAAAATCAGACAGAGGATTGACACCAGAGAGGCTGAATACTGCACTGAGTCAATGCGGTCTTAGCCTCTCTGGTCTCAACACTCTGTCTGATTATGGAAAAAAAAAAAAATCTCGCAAAATCAGACAGAGTATTGACACCAGAGAGGCTGTATAGCACACTGAGTCAATGCGGTTTTAGCCTCTCTGGTGTCAACACTCTGTCTCATTTTGGATTTTTTTTTTTCCCCCAAAATCAGAGTATTGACACCAGAGAGGCTGAATACCGCACTGAGTCAATGCCTCTCTGGTCTCAACACTGTCTGAGTTTTGATTTTTTTTCCCCCCAAAATCAGACAGAGTATTGACACCAGAGAGGCTGAATACCGCACTGAGTCAATGCGGTCTTAGCCTCTCTGGTCTCAACACTCTGTCTCATTTTGGATTTTTTTTTTCCCCCCAAAATCAGAGTATTGACACCAGAGAGGCTGAATACCGCACTGAGTCAATGCCTCTCTGGTCTCAACACTGTCTGAGTTTTGATTTTTTTTCCCCCAAAATCAGACAGAGGATTGACACCAGAGAGGCTGAATACCGCACTGAGTCAATGCGGTTTTAGCCTCTCTGTTGTCAACACTCTGTCTGATTTTTTTTTTTTTTTTTTTTCCCAAAATCAGAGTATTGACACCAGAGAGGCTGAATACCGCACTGAGTCAATGCGGTCTTAGCCTCTCTGGTCTCAACACTGTCTGATTTTGGATTTTTTTTTTTTTTTCCAAAATCAGACTTGACACCAGAGAGGCTGAATACCGCACTGAGTCAATGCGGTTTTAGCCTCTCTGGTCTCAACAATCTGTCTGATTTTGGATTTTTTTTTTTTTTTCCAAAATCAGAGTATTGACACCAGAGAGGCTGAATACCGCACTGAGTCAATGCGGTCATAGCCTCTCTGGTCTCAACACTCTGTCTGAATTTGAAAAAAAAAAAAAAAACTCCCAAAATCAGACAGAGGATTGACACCAGAGAGGCTGAATACCACACTGAGTCAATGCGGTTTTAGCCTCTCTGTTGTCAACACTCTGTCTGATTTTTTATTTTATTTTTCCCCCCCAAAATCAGAGTATTGACACCAGAGAGGCTGAATACCGCACTGAGTCAATGCAGTCTTAGCCTCTCTGGTCTCAACAATCTGTCTGATTTTGGATTTTTTTTTTTTTTTCCAAAATCAGAGTATTGACACCAGAGTGGCTGAATACCGCACTGAGTCAATGCGGTTTTAGCCTCTCTGTTGTCAACACTCTGTCTGATTTTTTATTTTATTTTTTCCCCCCAAAATCAGAGTATTGACACCAGAGAGGCTGAATACCGCACTGAGTCAATGCGGTCTTAGCCTCTCTGGTCTCAACACTCCGTCTGATTTTGGATTTTTTTTTTCCCAAAATCAGACAGAGTATTGACACCAGAGAGGCTGAATACCGCACTGAGTCAATGCCTCTCTGGTCTCAACACTGTCTGATTTTGGATTTTTTTTTCCTCCCAAAATCAGACAGAGGATTGACACCAGAGAGGCTGAATACCGCACTGAGTCAATGCGGTCTTAGCCTCTCTGGTCTCAACACTCTGTCTGATTATGGAAAAAAAAAAATCTCCCAAAATCAGACAGAGTATTGACACCAGAGAGGCTGAATACCGCACTGAGTCAATGCGGTCTTAGCCTCTCTGGTCTCAACAATCTGTCTGATTTTGGATTTTTTTTTTTTTTTCCAAAATCAGAGTATTGACACCAGAGAGGCTGAATACCGCACTGAGTCAATGCGGTCATAGCCTCTCTGGTCTCAACACTCTGTCTGATTTTGGATTTTTTTCCCCCCCCAAAATCAGACAGAGTATTGACACCAGAGAGGCTGAATACCGCACTGAGTCAATGCGGTCTTAGCCTCTCTGGTCTCAACACTCTGTCTGATTTGCGATTTTTTTTTTTTTTTCCAAAAATCAGACAGAGTATTGACACCAGCACACCAGCACCAGGCACACTGAGTCAATGCGGTTTTTGCCTCTCTGGTCTCAACACTCTGTCTGATTTGGGATTTTTTTTTTTTCCAAAAATCAGACAGAGGATTGACACCAGAGAGGCTGAATACCGCACTGAGTCAATGCGGTTTTAGCCTCTCTGTTGTCAACACTCTGTCTGATTTTTTTTTTTTTTTTTTTTTTTTCCCAAAATCAGAGTATTGACACCAGAGAGGCTGAATACCGCACTGAGTCAATGCGGTCTTAGCCTCTCTGGTCTCAACACTGTCTGATTTTGGATTTTTTTTTTTTTTTTCCAAAATCAGACTTGACACCAGAGAGGCTGAATACCGCACTGAGTCAATGCGGTCTTAGCCTCTCTGGTGTCAACACTCTGTCTGAATTTGGAAAAAAAAAAAAAAACTCCCAAAATCAGACAGAGGATTGACACCAGAGAGGCTGAATACCACACTGAGTCAATGCGGTTTTAGCCTCTCTGTTGTCAACACTCTGTCTGATTTTTTATTTTATTTCCCCCCCCCCAAAATCAGAATATTGACACCAGAGAGGCTGAATACCGCACTGAGTCAATGCGGTCTTAGCCTCTCTGGTCTCAACACTCTGTCTGATTTTGGATTTTTTCCCCCCCCCCAAAATCAGACAGAGTATTGACACCAGAGAGGCTGAATACCGCACTGAGTCAATGCAGTCTTAGCCTCTCTGGTCTCAACACTCTGTCTGATTTGGGATTTTTTTTTTTTTTTCCAAAAATCAGACAGAGGATTGACACCAGAGAGGCTGAATACCGCACTGAGTCAATGCGGTCTTAGCCTCTCTGGTCTCAACACTCTGTCTGAATTTGGAAAAAAAAAAAAAACTCCCAAAATCAGACAGAGGATTGACACCAGAGAGGCTGAATACCGCACTGAGTCTATGCGGTTTTAGCCTCTCTGTTGTCAACACTCTGTCTGATTTTTTATTTTATTTTTTCCCCCCAAAATCAGAGTATTGACACCAGAGAGGCTGAATACCGCACTGAGTCAATGCGGTCTTAGCCTCTCTGGTCTCAACAATCTGTCTGATTTTGGATTTTTTTTTTTTTTTTTTCCAAAATCAGAGTATTGACACCAGAGAGGCTGAATACTGCACTGAGTCAATGCGGTCATAGCCTCTCTGGTCTCAACACTCTGTCTGATTTTGGATTTTTTTCCCCCCCCAAAATCAGACAGAGTATTGACACCAGAGAGGCTGAATACCGCACTGAGTCAATGCGGTCTTAGCCTCTCTGGTCTCAACACTCTGTCTGATTTGGGATTTTTTTTTTTTTCCAAAAATCAGACAGAGTATTGACACCAGCACACCAGCACCAGGCACACTGAGTCAATGCGGTTTTAGCCTCTCTGGTGTCAACACTCTGTCTGATTTTTGATTCCCCCCCCCCAAAAAAAAATCAGAGTATTGACACCAGAGAGGCTGAATACCGCACTGAGTCAATGTGGTCTTAGCCTCTCTGGTCTCAACACTCTGTCTGATTTTTGATTTTTTTTTTTTTTTTTCCAAAATCAGACTTGACACCAGAGAGGCTGAATACCGCACTGAGTCAATGCGGTCTTAGCCTCTCTGGTGTCAACACTCCGTCTGATTTTGGATTTTTTTTTTCCCAAAATCAGACAGAGTATTGACACCAGAGAGGCTGAATACCGCACTGAGTCAATTCCTCTCTGGTCTCAACACTGTCTGATTTTGGATTTTTTTTCCCTCCCAAAATCAGACAGAGGATTGACACCAGAGAGGCTGAATACCGCACTGAGTCAATGCGGTCTTAGCCTCTCTGGTCTCAACACTCTGTCTGATTATGGAAAAAAAAAAAAATCTCCCAAAATCAGACAGAGTATTGACACCAGAGAGGCTGTATAGCACACTGAGTCAATGCGGTTTTAGCCTCTCTGGTGTCAACACTCTGTCTCATTTTGGATTTTTTTTTTCCCCCCCAAAATCAGAGTATTGACACCAGAGAGGCTGAATACCGCACTGAGTCAATGCCTCTCTGGTCTCAACACTGTCTGAGTTTTGATTTTTTTTTCCCCCAAAATCAGACAGAGTATTGACACCAGAGAGGCTGAATACCGCACTGAGTCAATGCGGTCTTAGCCTCTCTGGTCTCAACACTCTGTCTGATTTGGGATTTTTTTTTTTTTCCAAAAATCAGACAGAGGATTGACACCAGAGAGGCTGAATACCGCACTGAGTCAATGCGGTTTTAGCCTCTCTGTTGTCAACACTCTGTCTGATTTTTTTTTTTTTTTTTCCCCAAAATCAGAGTATTGACACCAGAGAGGCTGAATACCGCACTGAGTCAATGCGGTCTTAGCCTCTCTGGTCTCAACACTCTGTCTGAATTTGGAAAAAAAAAAAAAACTCCCAAAATCAGACAGAGGATTGACACCAGAGAGGCTGAATACCGCACTGAGTCAATGCGGTTTTAGCCTCTCTGTTGTCAACACTCTGTCTGATTTTTTATTTTATTTTTTCCCCCCAAAATCAGAGTATTGACACCAGAGAGGCTGAATACCGCACTGAGTCAATGCAGTCTTAGCCTCTCTGGTCTCAACAATCTGTCTGATTTTGGATTTTTTTTTTTTTTTCCAAAATCAGAGTATTGACACCAGAGTGGCTGAATACCGCACTGAGTCAATGCGGTCATAGCCTCTCTGGTCTCAACACTCTGTCTGATTTTGGATTTTTTTTTTTCTTTTCCAAAATCAGACTTGACACCAGAGAGGCTGAATACCGCACTGAGTCAATGCGGTCTTAGCCTCTCTGGTCTCAACACTCCGTCTGATTTTGGATTTTTTTTTTCCCAAAATCAGACAGAGTATTGACACCAGAGAGGCTGAATACCGCACTGAGTCAATGCCTCTCTGGTCTCAACACTGTCTGATTTTGGATTTTTTTTTCCTCCCAAAATCAGACAGAGGATTGACACCAGAGAGGCTGAATACCGCACTGAGTCAATGCGGTCTTAGCCTCTCTGGTCTCAACACTCTGTCTGATTATGGAAAAAAAAAAAAATCTCCCAAAATCAGACAGAGTATTGACACCAGAGAGGCTGAATACCGCACTGAGTCAATGCGGTCTTAGCCTCTCTGGTCTCAACAATCTGTCTGATTTTGGATTTTTTTTTTTTTTTCCAAAATCAGAGTATTGACACCAGAGAGGCTGAATACCGCACTGAGTCAATGCGGTCATAGCCTCTCTGGTCTCAACACTCTGTCTGATTTTGGATTTTTTTTCCCCCCCAAAATCAGACAGAGTATTGACACCAGAGAGGCTGAATACCGCACTGAGTCAATGCGGTCTTAGCCTCTCTGGTCTCAACACTCTGTCTGATTTGGGATTTTTTTTTTTTTCCAAAAATCAGACAGAGTATTGACACCAGCACACCAGCACCAGGCACACTGAGTCAATGCGGTTTTAGCCTCTCTGGTCTCAACACTCTGTCTGATTTGGGATTTTTTTTTTTTCCAAAAATCAGACAGAGGATTGACACCAGAGAGGCTGAATACCGCACTGAGTCAATGCGGTTTTAGCCTCTCTGTTGTCAACACTCTGTCTGATTTTTTTTTTTTTTTTTTTTTTCCCAAAATCAGAGTATTGACACCAGAGAGGCTGAATACCGCACTGAGTCAATGCGGTCTTAGCCTCTCTGGTCTCAACACTGTCTGATTTTGGATTTTTTTTTTTTTTCCAAAATCAGACTTGACACCAGAGAGGCTGAATACCGCACTGAGTCAATGCGGTCTTAGCCTCTCTGGTGTCAACACTCTGTCTGATTTTGGAAAAAAAAAAAAAAACTCCCAAAATCAGACAGAGGATTGACACCAGAGAGGCTGAATACCGCACTGAGTCAATGCGGTTTTAGCCTCTCTGTTGTCAACACTCTGTCTGATTTTTTTTTTTTTTTTTTTTCCCCAAAATCAGAGTATTGACACCAGAGAGGCTGAATACCGCACTGAGTCAATGCGGTCTTAGCCTCTCTGTTGTCAACACTCTGTCTGATTTTTTATTTTATTTTTTCCCCCCAAAATCAGAGTATTGACACCAGAGAGGCTGAATACCGCACTGAGTCAATGCAGTCTTAGCCTCTCTGGTCTCAACAATCTGTCTGATTTTGGATTTTTTTTTTTTTTTCCAAAATCAGAGTATTGACACCAGAGTGGCTGAATACCGCACTGAGTCAATGCGGTCATAGCCTCTCTGGTCTCAACACTCTGTCTGATTTTGGATTTTTTTTTTCTTTTCCAAAATCAGACTTGACACCAGAGAGGCTGAATACCGCACTGAGTCAATGCGGTCTTAGCCTCTCTGGTCTCAACACTCCGTCTGATTTTGGATTTTTTTTTCTCCCAAAATCAGACAGAGTATTGACACCAGAGAGGCTGAATACCGCACTGAGTCAATGCCTCTCTGGTCTCAACACTGTCTGATTTTGGATTTTTTTTTCCTCCCAAAATCAGACAGAGGATTGACACCAGAGAGGCTGAATACCGCACTGAGTCAATGCGGTCTTAGCCTCTCTGGTCTCAACACTCTGTCTGATTATGGAAAAAAAAAAAAATCTCCCAAAATCAGACAGAGTATTGACACCAGAGAGGCTGAATACCGCACTGAGTCAATGCGGTCTTAGCCTCTCTGGTCTCAACAATCTGTCTGATTTTGGATTTTTTTTTTTTTTTTTCAAAAATCAGAGTATTGACACCAGAGAGGCTGAATACCGCACTGAGTCAATGCGGTCATAGCCTCTCTGGTCTCAACACTCTGTCTGATTTTGGATTTTTTTTCCCCCCCAAAATCAGACAGAGTATTGACACCAGAGAGGCTGAATACCGCACTGAGTCAATGCGGTCTTAGCCTCTCTGGTCTCAACACTCTGTCTGATTTGGGATTTTTTTTTTTTTTCCAAAAATCAGACAGAGTATTGACACCAGCACACCAGCACCAGGCACACTGAGTCAATGCGGTTTTAGCCTCTCTGGTCTCAACACTCTGTCTGATTTGGGATTTTTTTTTTTTCCAAAAATCAGACAGAGGATTGACACCAGAGAGGCTGAATACCGCACTGAGTCAATGCGGTTTTAGCCTCTCTGTTGTCAACACTCTGTCTGATTTTTTTTTTTTTTCCCAAAATCAGAGTATTGACACCAGAGAGGCTGAATACCGCACTGAGTCAATGCGGTCTTAGCCTCTCTGGTCTCAACACTGTCTGATTTTGGATTTTTTTTTTTTTTCCAAAATCAGACTTGACACCAGAGAGGCTGAATACCGCACTGAGTCAATGCGGTCTTAGCCTCTCTGGTGTCAACACTCTGTCTGAATTTGGAAAAAAAAAAAAAAACTCCCAAAATCAGACAGAGGATTGACACCAGAGAGGCTGAATACCACACTGAGTCAATGCGGTTTTAGCCTCTCTGTTGTCAACACTCTGTCTGATTTTTTATTTTATTTCCCCCCCCCCAAAATCAGAATATTGACACCAGAGAGGCTGAATACCGCACTGAGTCAATGCGGTCTTAGCCTCTCTGGTCTCAACACTCTGTCTGATTTTGGATTTTTTTTTTTCCCCCAAAATCAGACAGAGTATTGACACCAGAGAGGCTGAATACCGCACTGAGTCAATGCAGTCTTAGCCTCTCTGGTCTCAACACTCTGTCTGATTTGGGATTTTTTTTTTTTTTTCCAAAAATCAGACAGAGGATTGACACCAGAGAGGCTGAATACCGCACTGAGTCAATGCGGTCTTAGCCTCTCTGGTCTCAACACTCTGTCTGAATTTGGAAAAAAAAAAAAAACTCCCAAAATCAGACAGAGGATTGACACCAGAGAGGCTGAATACCGCACTGAGTCAATGCGGTTTTAGCCTCTCTGTTGTCAACACTCTGTCTGATTTTTTTATTTTATTTTTCCCCCCCAAAATCAGAGTATTGACACCAGAGAGGCTGAATACCGCACTGAGTCAATGCGGTCTTAGCCTCTCTGGTCTCAACACTCTGTCTGAATTTGGAAAAAAAAAAAAACTCCCAAAATCAGACAGAGTATTGACACCAGAGAGGCTGAATACCGCACTGAGTCAATGCGGTCTTAGCCTCTCTGGTCTCAACACTCTGTCTGATTATGGAAAAAAAAAAAAATCTCCCAAAATCAGACAGAGTATTGACACCAGAGAGGCTGAATACCGCACTGAGTCAATGCGGTCTTAGCCTCTCTGGTCTCAACAATCTGTCTGATTTTGGATTTTTTTTTTTTTTTTTTCAAAAATCAGAGTATTGACACCAGAGAGGCTGAATACCGCACTGAGTCAATGCGGTCATAGCCTCTCTGGTCTCAACACTCTGTCTGATTTTGGATTTTTTTCCCCCCCCAAAATCAGACAGAGTATTGACACCAGAGAGGCTGAATACCGCACTGAGTCAATGCGGTCTTAGCCTCTCTGGTCTCAACACTCTGTCTGATTTGGGATTTTTTTTTTTTTTCCAAAAATCAGACAGAGTATTGACACCAGCACACCAGCACCAGGCACACTGAGTCAATGCGGTTTTAGCCTCTCTGGTCTCAACACTCTGTCTGATTTGGGATTTTTTTTTTTTCCAAAAATCAGACAGAGGATTGACACCAGAGAGGCTGAATACCGCACTGAGTCAATGCGGTTTTAGCCTCTCTGTTGTCAACACTCTGTCTGATTTTTTTTTTTTTTCCCAAAATCAGAGTATTGACACCAGAGAGGCTGAATACCGCACTGAGTCAATGCGGTCTTAGCCTCTCTGGTCTCAACACTGTCTGATTTTGGATTTTTTTTTTTTTTCCAAAATCAGACTTGACACCAGAGAGGCTGAATACCGCACTGAGTCAATGCGGTCTTAGCCTCTCTGGTGTCAACACTCTGTCTGAATTTGGAAAAAAAAAAAAAAACTCCCAAAATCAGACAGAGGATTGACACCAGAGAGGCTGAATACCACACTGAGTCAATGCGGTTTTAGCCTCTCTGTTGTCAACACTCTGTCTGATTTTTTATTTTATTTCCCCCCCCCCAAAATCAGAATATTGACACCAGAGAGGCTGAATACCGCACTGAGTCAATGCGGTCTTAGCCTCTCTGGTCTCAACACTCTGTCTGATTTTGGATTTTTTTTTTTCCCCCAAAATCAATCAGAGTATTGACACCAGAGAGGCTGAATACCGCACTGAGTCAATGCAGTCTTAGCCTCTCTGGTCTCAACACTCTGTCTGATTTGGGATTTTTTTTTTTTTTTCGAAAAATCAGACAGAGGATTGACACCAGAGAGGCTGAATACCGCACTGAGTCAATGCGGTCTTAGCCTCTCTGGTCTCAACACTCTGTCTGAATTTGGAAAAAAAAAAAAAACTCCCAAAATCAGACAGAGGATTGACACCAGAGAGGCTGAATACCGCACTGAGTCAATGCGGTTTTAGCCTCTCTGTTGTCAACACTCTGTCTGATTTTTTTATTTTATTTTTCCCCCCCAAAATCAGAGTATTGACACCAGAGAGGCTGAATACCGCACTGAGTCAATGCGGTCTTAGCCTCTCTGGTCTCAACAATCTGTCTGATTTTGGATTTTTTTTTTTTTTTTTCCAAAATCAGAGTATTGACACCAGAGAGGCTGAATACTGCACTGAGTCAATGCGGTCATAGCCTCTCTGGTCTCAACACTCTGTCTGATTTTGGATTTTTTTCCCCCCCCAAAATCAGACAGAGTATTGACACTAGAGAGGCTGAATACCGCACTGAGTCAATGCGGTCTTAGCCTCTCTGGTCTCAACACTCTGTCTGATTTGGGATTTTTTTTTTTTTCCAAAAATCAGACAGAGTATTGACACCAGCACACCAGCACCAGGCACACTGAGTCAATGCGGTTTTAGCCTCTCTGGTGTCAACACTCTGTCTGATTTTTGATTCCCCCCCCCAAAAAAAAATCAGAGTATTGACACCAGAGAGGCTGAATACCGCACTGAGTCAATGTGGTCTTAGCCTCTCTGGTCTCAACACTCTGTCTGATTTTGGATTTTTTTTTTTTTTTTTCCAAAATCAGACTTGACACCAGAGAGGCTGAATACCGCACTGAGTCAATGCGGTCTTAGCCTCTCTGGTCTCAACACTCCGTCTGATTTTGGATTTTTTTTTCCCAAAATCAGACAGAGTATTGACACCAGAGAGGCTGAATACCGCACTGAGTCAATGCCTCTCTGGTCTCAACACTGTCTGATTTTGGATTTTTTTTCCCTCCCAAAATCAGACAGAGGATTGACACCAGAGAGGCTGAATACCGCACTGAGTCAATGCGGTCTTAGCCTCTCTGGTCTCAACACTCTGTCTGATTATGGAAAAAAAAAAAAATCTCCCAAAATCAGAGAGAGTATTGACACCAGAGAGGCTGTATAGCACACTGAGTCAATGCGGTTTTAGCCTCTCTGGTGTCAACACTCTGTCTCATTTTGGATTTTTTTTTCCCCCCCAAAATCAGAGTATTGACACCAGAGAGGCTGAATACCGCACTGAGTCAATGCCTCTCTGGTCTCAACACTGTCTGAGTTTTGATTTTTTTTCCCCCCAAAATCAGACAGAGTATTGACACCAGAGAGGCTGAATACCGCACTGAGTCAATGCGGTCTTAGCCTCTCTGGTCTCAACACTCTGTCTGATTTGGGATTTTTTTTTTTTTCCAAAAATCAGACAGAGGATTGACACCAGAGAGGCTGAATACTGCACTGAGTCAATGCGGTTTTAGCCTCTCTGTTGTCAACACTCTGTCTGATTTTTTTTTTTTTTTTCCCCAAAATCAGAGTATTGACACCAGAGAGGCTGAATACCGCACTGAGTCAATGCGGTCTTAGCCTCTCTGGTCTCAACACTCTGTCTGAATTTGGAAAAAAAAAAAAAACTCCCAAAATCAGACAGAGGATTGACACCAGAGAGGCTGAATACCGCACTGAGTCAATGCGGTTTTAGCCTCTCTGTTGTCAACACTCTGTCTGATTTTTTATTTTATTTTTTCCCCCCAAAATCAGAGTATTGACACCAGAGAGGCTGAATACCGCACTGAGTCAATGCAGTCTTAGCCTCTCTGGTCTCAACAATCTGTCTGATTTTGATTTTTTTTTTTTTTTCCAAAATCAGAGTATTGACACCAGAGTGTCTGAATACCGCACTGAGTCAATGCCTCTCTGGTCTCAACACTGTCTGATTTTGGATTTTTTTTTCCTCCCAAAATCAGACAGAGGATTGACACCAGAGAGGCTGAATACCGCACTGAGTCAATGCGGTCTTAGCCTCTCTGGTCTCAACACTCTGTCTGATTATGGAAAAAAAAAAAAATCTCCCAAAATCAGACAGAGTATTGACACCAGAGAGGCTGAATACCGCACTGAGTCAATGTGGTCTTAGCCTCTCTGGTCTCAACACTCTGTCTGATTTTGGATTTTTTTTTTTTTTCCAAAATCAGACTTGACACCAGAGAGGCTGAATACCGCACTGAGTCAATGCGGTCTTAGCCTCTCTGGTCTCAACACTCCGTCTGATTTTGGATTTTTTTTTTCCCAAAATCAGACAGAGTATTGACACCAGAGAGGCTGAATACCGCACTGAGTCAATGCCTCTCTGGTCTCAACACTGTCTGATTTTGGATTTTTTTCCCCTCCCAAAATCAGACAGAGGATTGACACCAGAGAGGCTGAATACCGCACTGAGTCAATGCGGTCTTAGCCTCTCTGGTCTCAACACTCTGTCTGATTATGGAAAAAAAAAAAAAAATCTCCCAAAATCAGACAGAGTATTGACACCAGAGAGGCTGTATAGCACACTGAGTCAATGCGGTTTTAGCCTCTCTGGTGTCAACACTCTGTCTCATTTTGGATTTTTTTTTCCCCCCCCAAAATCAGAGTATTGACACCAGAGAGGCTGAATACCGCACTGAGTCAATGCCTCTCTGGTCTCAACACTGTCTGAGTTTTGATTTTTTTTTCCCCCAAAATCAGACAGAGTATTGACACCAGAGAGGCTGAATACCGCACTGAGTCAATGCGGTCTTAGCCTCTCTGGTCTCAACACTCTGTCTGATTTGGGATTTTTTTTTTTTTCCAAAAATCAGACAGAGGATTGACACCAGAGAGGCTGAATACCGCACTGAGTCAATGCGGTTTTAGCCTCTCTGTTGTCAACACTCTGTCTGATTTTTTTTTTTTTTTTCCCCAAAATCAGAGTATTGACACCAGAGAGGCTGAATACCGCACTGAGTCAATGCGGTCTTAGCCTCTCTGGTCTCAACACTCTGTCTGAATTTGGAAAAAAAAAAAAAACTCCCAAAATCAGACAGAGGATTGACACCAGAGAGGCTGAATACCGCACTGAGTCAATGCGGTTTTAGCCTCTCTGTTGTCAACACTCTGTCTGATTTTTTATTTTATTTTTTCCCCCCAAAATCAGAGTATTGACACCAGAGAGGCTGAATACCGCACTGAGTCAATGCAGTCTTAGCCTCTCTGGTCTCAACAATCTGTCTGATTTTGGATTTTTTTTTTTTTTCCAAAATCAGAGTATTGACACCAGAGTGGCTGAATACCGCACTGAGTCAATGCGGTCATAGCCTCTCTGGTCTCAACACTCTGTCTGATTTTGGATTTTTTTTTTCTTTTCCAAAATCAGACTTGACACCAGAGAGGCTGAATACCGCACTGAGTCAATGCGGTCTTAGCCTCTCTGGTCTCAACACTCCGTCTGATTTTGGATTTTTTTTTTCCCAAAATCAGACAGAGTATTGACACCAGAGAGGCTGAATACCGCACTGAGTCAATGCCTCTCTGGTCTCAACACTGTCTGATTTTGGATTTTTTTTTCCTCCCAAAATCAGACAGAGGATTGACACCAGAGAGGCTGAATACCGCACTGAGTCAATGCGGTCTTAGCCTCTCTGGTCTCAACACTCTGTCTGATTATGGAAAAAAAAAAAAATCTCCCAAAATCAGACAGAGTATTGACACCAGAGAGGCTGAATACCGCACTGAGTCAATGCGGTCATAGCCTCTCTGGTCTCAACACTCTGTCTGATTTTGGATTTTTTTTCCCCCCCAAAATCAGACAGAGTATTGACACCAGAGAGGCTGAATACCGCACTGAGTCAATGCGGTCTTAGCCTCTCTGGTCTCAACACTCTGTCTGATTTGGGATTTTTTTTTTTTTCCAAAAATCAGACAGAGTATTGACACCAGCACACCAGCACCAGGCACACTGAGTCAATGCGGTTTTAGCCTCTCTGGTCTCAACACTCTGTCTCATTTTGGATTTTTTTTTTTTCCCCCAAAATCAGAGTATTGACACCAGAGAGGCTGAATACCGCACTGAGTCAATGCCTCTCTGGTCTCAACACTGTCTGAGTTTTGATTTTTTTTTTCCCCAAAATCAGACAGAGGATTGACACCAGAGAGGCTGAATACCGCACTGAGTCAATGCGGTTTTAGGCTCTCTGTTGTCAACACTCTGTCTGATTTTTTTTTTTTTTTTTTTTTCCCAAAATCAGAGTATTGACACCAGAGAGGCTGAATACCGCACTGAGTCAATGCGGTCTTAGCCTCTCTGGTCTCAACACTGTCTGATTTTGGATTTTTTTTTTTTTTTTCCAAAATCAGACTTGACACCAGAGAGGCTGAATACCGCACTGAGTCAATGCGGTCTTAGCCTCTCTGGTCTCAACACTCTGTCTGAATTTGGAAAAAAAAAAAAAATCCCAAAATCAGACAGAGGATTGACACCAGAGAGGCTGAATACCGCACTGAGTCAATGCGGTTTTAGCCTCTCTGGTCTCAACAATCTGTCTGATTTTGGATTTTTTTTTTTTTTTCCAAAATCAGAGTATTGACACCAGAGAGGCTGAATACCGCACTGAGTCAATGCGGTCATAGCCTCTCTGGTCTCAACACTCTGTCTGATTTTGGATTTTTTTCCCCCCCCAAAATCAGACAGAGTATTGACACCAGAGAGGCTGAATACCGCACTGAGTCAATGCGGTCTTAGCCTCTCTGGTCTCAACACTCTGTCTGATTTGGGATTTTTTTTTTTTTCCAAAAATCAGACAGAGTATTGACACCAGCACACCAGCACCAGGCACACTGAGTCAATGCGGTTTTAGCCTCTCTGGTGTCAACACTCTGTCTGATTTTTGATTCCCCCCCCCCCCCGCAAAAAAATCAGAGTATTGACACCAGAGAGGCTGAATACCGCACTGAGTCAATGCGGTCTTAGCCTCTCTGGTCTCAACACTCTGTCTGATTTGGGATTTTTTTTTTTTCCAAAAATCAGACAGAGGATTGACACCAGAGAGGCTGAATACCGCACTGAGTCAATGCGGTTTTAGCCTCTCGGTTGTCAACACTCTGTCTGATTTTTTTTTTTTTTTTTTTTTTCCCAAAATCAGAGTATTGACACCAGAGAGGCTGAATACCGCACTGAGTCAATGCGGTCTTAGCCTCTCTGGTCTCAACACTGTCTGATTTTGGATTTTTTTTTTTTTTCCAAAATCAGACTTGACACCAGAGAGGCTGAATACCGCACTGAGTCAACGCGGTCTTAGCCTCTCTGGTCTCAACACTCTGTCTGAATTTGGAAACAAAAAAAAACTCCCAAAATCAGACAGAGGATTGACACCAGAGAGGCTGAATACCACACTGAGTCAATGCGGTTTTAGCCTCTCTGTTGTCAACACTCTGTCTGATTTTTTATTTTATTTCCCCCCCCCAAAATCAGAATATTGACACCAGAGAGGCTGAATACCGCACTGAGTCAATGCGGTCTTAGCCTCTCTGGTCTCAACACTCTGTCTGATTTTGGATTTTTTTTTTTTTTCCCAAAATCAGACAGAGTATTGACACCAGAGAGGCTGAATACCGCACTGAGTCAATGCAGTCTTAGCCTCTCTGGTCTCAACACTCTGTCTGATTTGGGATTTTTTTTTTTTTTTTCCAAAAATCAGACAGAGGATTGACACCAGAGAGGCTGAATACCGCACTGAGTCAATGCGGTCTTAGCCTCTCTGGTCTCAACACTCCGTCTGATTTTGTATTTTTTTTTTCCCAAAATCAGACAGAGTATTGACACCAGAGAGGCTGAATACCGCACTGAGTCAATGCCTCTCTGGTCTCAACACTGTCTGATTTTGGATTTTTTTTCCCTCCCAAAAACAGACAGAGGATTGACACCAGAGAGGCTGAATACCGCACTGAGTCAATGCGGTCTTAGCCTCTCTGGTCTCAACACTCTGTCTGATTATGGAAAAAAAAAAAAAATCTCCCAAAATCAGACAGAGTATTGACACCAGAGAGGCTGTATAACACACTGAGTCAATGCGGTT
The DNA here is from genome assembly GCF_964638095.1 of Poromitra crassiceps. NCBI lineage: Eukaryota > Metazoa > Chordata > Actinopteri > Beryciformes > Melamphaidae > Poromitra > Poromitra crassiceps. Next base: position 93,974 of record NW_028152094.1, read on the forward strand.
TTAGCCTCTCTGGTGTCAACACTCTGTCTCATTTTGGATTTATTTTTTTTCCCCCAAAATCAGAGTATTGACACCAGAGAGGCTGAATACCGCACTGAGTCAATGCGGTCTTAGCCTCTCTGGTCTCAACACTCTGTCTGATTTGGGATTTTTTTTTTTCTTCCAAAAATCAGACAGAGGATTGACACCAGAGAGGCTGAATACCGCACTGAGTCAATGCGGTTTTAGCCTCTCTGTTGTCAACACTCTGTCTGATTTTTTTTTTTTTTTTCCCCAAAATCAGAGTATTGACACCAGAGAGGCTGAATACCGCACTGAGTCAATGCGGTCTTAGCCTCTCTGGTCTCAACACTCTGTCTGAATTTGGAAAAAAAAAAAAAACTCCCAAAATCAGACAGAGGATTGACACCAGAGAGGCTGAATACCGCACTGAGTCAATGCGGTTTTAGCCTCTCTGTTGTCAACACTCTGTCTGATTTTTTATTTTATTTTTTCCCCCCAAAATCAGAGTATTGACACCAGAGAGGCTGAATACCGCACTGAGTCAATGCAGTCTTAGCCTCTCTGGTCTCAACAATCTGTCTGATTTTGGATTTTTTTTTTTTTCCAAAATCAGAGTATTGACACCAGAGTGGCTGAATACCGCACTGAGTCAATGCGGTCATAGCCTCTCTGGTCTCAACACTCTGTCTGATTTTGGATTTTTTTTTTCTTTTCCAAAATCAGACTTGACACCAGAGAGGCTGAATACCGCACTGAGTCAATGCGGTCTTAGCCTCTCTGGTCTCAACACTCCGTCTGATTTTGGATTTTTTTTTTCCCAAAATCAGACAGAGTATTGACACCAGAGAGGCTGAATACCGCACTGAGTCAATGCCTCTCTGGTCTCAACACTGTCTGATTTTGGATTTTTTTTTCCTCCCAAAATCAGACAGAGGATTGACACCAGAGAGGCTGAATACCGCACTGAGTCAATGCGGTCTTAGCCTCTCTGGTCTCAACACTCTGTCTGATTATGGAAAAAAAAAAAAATCTCCCAAAATCAGACAGAGTATTGACACCAGAGAGGCTGAATACCGCACTGAGTCAATGCGGTCATAGCCTCTCTGGTCTCAACACTCTGTCTGATTTTGGATTTTTTTTCCCCCCCAAAATCAGACAGAGTATTGACACCAGAGAGGCTGAATACCGCACTGAGTCAATGCGGTCTTAGCCTCTCTGGTCTCAACACTCTGTCTGATTTGGGATTTTTTTTTTTTTCCAAAAATCAGACAGAGTATTGACACCAGCACACCAGCACCAGGCACACTGAGTCAATGCGGTTTTAGCCTCTCTGGTCTCAACACTCTGTCTCATTTTGGATTTTTTTTTTTTCCCCCAAAATCAGAGTATTGACACCAGAGAGGCTGAATACCGCACTGAGTCAATGCCTCTCTGGTCTCAACACTGTCTGAGTTTTGATTTTTTTTTTCCCCAAAATCAGACAGAGGATTGACACCAGAGAGGCTGAATACCGCACTGAGTCAATGCGGTTTTAGGCTCTCTGTTGTCAACACTCTGTCTGATTTTTTTTTTTTTTTTTTTTTCCCAAAATCAGAGTATTGACACCAGAGAGGCTGAATACCGCACTGAGTCAATGCGGTCTTAGCCTCTCTGGTCTCAACACTGTCTGATTTTGGATTTTTTTTTTTTTTTTCCAAAATCAGACTTGACACCAGAGAGGCTGAATACCGCACTGAGTCAATGCGGTCTTAGCCTCTCTGGTCTCAACACTCTGTCTGAATTTGGAAAAAAAAAAAAAATCCCAAAATCAGACAGAGGATTGACACCAGAGAGGCTGAATACCGCACTGAGTCAATGCGGTTTTAGCCTCTCTGGTCTCAACAATCTGTCTGATTTTGGATTTTTTTTTTTTTTTCCAAAATCAGAGTATTGACACCAGAGAGGCTGAATACCGCACTGAGTCAATGCGGTCTTAGCCTCTCTGGTCTCAACACTCCGTCTGATTTTGGATTTTTTTTTCCCAAAATCAGACAGAGTATTGACACCAGAGAGGCTGAATACCGCACTGAGTCAATGCCTCTCTGGTCTCAACACTGTCTGATTTTGGATTTTTTTTCCCTCCCAAAATCAGACAGAGGATTGACACCAGAGAGGCTGAATACCGCACTGAGTCAATGCGGTCTTAGCCTCTCTGGTCTCAACACTCTGTCTGATTATGGAAAAAAAAAAAAATCTCCCAAAATCAGAGAGAGTATTGACACCAGAGAGGCTGTATAGCACACTGAGTCAATGCGGTTTTAGCCTCTCTGGTGTCAACACTCTGTCTCATTTTGGATTTTTTTTTCCCCCCCAAAATCAGAGTATTGACACCAGAGAGGCTGAATACCGCACTGAGTCAATGCCTCTCTGGTCTCAACACTGTCTGAGTTTTGATTTTTTTTCCCCCCAAAATCAGACAGAGTATTGACACCAGAGAGGCTGAATACCGCACTGAGTCAATGCGGTCTTAGCCTCTCTGGTCTCAACACTCTGTCTGATTTGGGATTTTTTTTTTTTTCCAAAAATCAGACAGAGGATTGACACCAGAGAGGCTGAATACTGCACTGAGTCAATGCGGTTTTAGCCTCTCTGTTGTCAACACTCTGTCTGATTTTTTTTTTTTTTTTCCCCAAAATCAGAGTATTGACACCAGAGAGGCTGAATACCGCACTGAGTCAATGCGGTCTTAGCCTCTCTGGTCTCAACACTCTGTCTGAATTTGGAAAAAAAAAAAAAACTCCCAAAATCAGACAGAGGATTGACACCAGAGAGGCTGAATACCGCACTGAGTCAATGCGGTTTTAGCCTCTCTGTTGTCAACACTCTGTCTGATTTTTTATTTTATTTTTTCCCCCCAAAATCAGAGTATTGACACCAGAGAGGCTGAATACCGCACTGAGTCAATGCAGTCTTAGCCTCTCTGGTCTCAACAATCTGTCTGATTTTGATTTTTTTTTTTTTTTCCAAAATCAGAGTATTGACACCAGAGTGTCTGAATACCGCACTGAGTCAATGCCTCTCTGGTCTCAACACTGTCTGATTTTGGATTTTTTTTTCCTCCCAAAATCAGACAGAGGATTGACACCAGAGAGGCTGAATACCGCACTGAGTCAATGCGGTCTTAGCCTCTCTGGTCTCAACACTCTGTCTGATTATGGAAAAAAAAAAAAATCTCCCAAAATCAGACAGAGTATTGACACCAGAGAGGCTGAATACCGCACTGAGTCAATGTGGTCTTAGCCTCTCTGGTCTCAACACTCTGTCTGATTTTGGATTTTTTTTTTTTTTTCCAAAATCAGACTTGACACCAGAGAGGCTGAATACCGCACTGAGTCAATGCGGTCTTAGCCTCTCTGGTCTCAACACTCCGTCTGATTTTGGATTTTTTTTTTCCCAAAATCAGACAGAGTATTGACACCAGAGAGGCTGAATACCGCACTGAGTCAATGCCTCTCTGGTCTCAACACTGTCTGATTTTGGATTTTTTTCCCCTCCCAAAATCAGACAGAGGATTGACACCAGAGAGGCTGAATACCGCACTGAGTCAATGCGGTCTTAGCCTCTCTGGTCTCAACACTCTGTCTGATTATGGAAAAAAAAAAAAAAATCTCCCAAAATCAGACAGAGTATTGACACCAGAGAGGCTGTATAGCACACTGAGTCAATGCGGTTTTAGCCTCTCTGGTGTCAACACTCTGTCTCATTTTGGATTTTTTTTTCCCCCCCCAAAATCAGAGTATTGACACCAGAGAGGCTGAATACCGCACTGAGTCAATGCCTCTCTGGTCTCAACACTGTCTGAGTTTTGATTTTTTTTTCCCCCAAAATCAGACAGAGTATTGACACCAGAGAGGCTGAATACCGCACTGAGTCAATGCGGTCTTAGCCTCTCTGGTCTCAACACTCTGTCTGATTTGGGATTTTTTTTTTTTTCCAAAAATCAGACAGAGGATTGACACCAGAGAGGCTGAATACCGCACTGAGTCAATGCGGTTTTAGCCTCTCTGTTGTCAACACTCTGTCTGATTTTTTTTTTTTTTTTCCCCAAAATCAGAGTATTGACACCAGAGAGGCTGAATACCGCACTGAGTCAATGCGGTCTTAGCCTCTCTGGTCTCAACACTCTGTCTGAATTTGGAAAAAAAAAAAAAACTCCCAAAATCAGACAGAGGATTGACACCAGAGAGGCTGAATACCGCACTGAGTCAATGCGGTTTTAGCCTCTCTGTTGTCAACACTCTGTCTGATTTTTTATTTTATTTTTTCCCCCCAAAATCAGAGTATTGACACCAGAGAGGCTGAATACCGCACTGAGTCAATGCAGTCTTAGCCTCTCTGGTCTCAACAATCTGTCTGATTTTGGATTTTTTTTTTTTTTCCAAAATCAGAGTATTGACACCAGAGTGGCTGAATACCGCACTGAGTCAATGCGGTCATAGCCTCTCTGGTCTCAACACTCTGTCTGATTTTGGATTTTTTTTTTCTTTTCCAAAATCAGACTTGACACCAGAGAGGCTGAATACCGCACTGAGTCAATGCGGTCTTAGCCTCTCTGGTCTCAACACTCCGTCTGATTTTGGATTTTTTTTTCCCCAAAATCAGACAGAGTATTGACACCAGAGAGGCTGAATACCGCACTGAGTCAATGCCTCTCTGGTCTCAACACTGTCTGATTTTGGATTTTTTTTTCCTCCCAAAATCAGACAGAGGATTGACACCAGAGAGGCTGAATACCGCACTGAGTCAATGCGGTCTTAGCCTCTCTGGTCTCAACACTCTGTCTGATTATGGAAAAAAAAAAAAATCTCCCAAAATCAGACAGAGTATTGACACCAGAGAGGCTGAATACCGCACTGAGTCAATGCGGTCATAGCCTCTCTGGTCTCAACACTCTGTCTGATTTTGGATTTTTTTTCCCCCCCAAAATCAGACAGAGTATTGACACCAGAGAGGCTGAATACCGCACTGAGTCAATGCGGTCTTAGCCTCTCTGGTCTCAACACTCTGTCTGATTTGGGATTTTTTTTTTTTTCCAAAAATCAGACAGAGTATTGACACCAGCACACCAGCACCAGGCACACTGAGTCAATGCGGTTTTAGCCTCTCTGGTCTCAACACTCTGTCTCATTTTGGATTTTTTTTTTTTCCCCCAAAATCAGAGTATTGACACCAGAGAGGCTGAATACCGCACTGAGTCAATGCCTCTCTGGTCTCAACACTGTCTGAGTTTTGATTTTTTTTTTCCCCAAAATCAGACAGAGGATTGACACCAGAGAGGCTGAATACCGCACTGAGTCAATGCGGTTTTAGGCTCTCTGTTGTCAACACTCTGTCTGATTTTTTTTTTTTTTTTTTTTTCCCAAAATCAGAGTATTGACACCAGAGAGGCTGAATACCGCACTGAGTCAATGCGGTCTTAGCCTCTCTGGTCTCAACACTGTCTGATTTTGGATTTTTTTTTTTTTTTTCCAAAATCAGACTTGACACCAGAGAGGCTGAATACCGCACTGAGTCAATGCGGTCTTAGCCTCTCTGGTCTCAACACTCTGTCTGAATTTGGAAAAAAAAAAAAAATCCCAAAATCAGACAGAGGATTGACACCAGAGAGGCTGAATACCGCACTGAGTCAATGCGGTTTTAGCCTCTCTGGTCTCAACAATCTGTCTGATTTTGGATTTTTTTTTTTTTTTCCAAAATCAGAGTATTGACACCAGAGAGGCTGAATACCGCACTGAGTCAATGCGGTCATAGCCTCTCTGGTCTCAACACTCTGTCTGATTTTGGATTTTTTTCCCCCCCCAAAATCAGACAGAGTATTGACACCAGAGAGGCTGAATACCGCACTGAGTCAATGCGGTCTTAGCCTCTCTGGTCTCAACACTCTGTCTGATTTGGGATTTTTTTTTTTTTCCAAAAATCAGACAGAGTATTGACACCAGCACACCAGCACCAGGCACACTGAGTCAATGCGGTTTTAGCCTCTCTGGTGTCAACACTCTGTCTGATTTTTGATTCCCCCCCCCCCCCCGCAAAAAAATCAGAGTATTGACACCAGAGAGGCTGAATACCGCACTGAGTCAATGCGGTCTTAGCCTCTCTGGTCTCAACACTCTGTCTGATTTGGGATTTTTTTTTTTTCCAAAAATCAGACAGAGGATTGACACCAGAGAGGCTGAATACCGCACTGAGTCAATGCGGTTTTAGCCTCTCGGTTGTCAACACTCTGTCTGATTTTTTTTTTTTTTTTTTTTTTCCCAAAATCAGAGTATTGACACCAGAGAGGCTGAATACCGCACTGAGTCAATGCGGTCTTAGCCTCTCTGGTCTCAACACTGTCTGATTTTGGATTTTTTTTTTTTTTCCAAAATCAGACTTGACACCAGAGAGGCTGAATACCGCACTGAGTCAACGCGGTCTTAGCCTCTCTGGTCTCAACACTCTGTCTGAATTTGGAAACAAAAAAAAACTCCCAAAATCAGACAGAGGATTGACACCAGAGAGGCTGAATACCACACTGAGTCAATGCGGTTTTAGCCTCTCTGTTGTCAACACTCTGTCTGATTTTTTATTTTATTTCCCCCCCCCAAAATCAGAATATTGACACCAGAGAGGCTGAATACCGCACTGAGTCAATGCGGTCTTAGCCTCTCTGGTCTCAACACTCTGTCTGATTTTGGATTTTTTTTTTTTTTCCCAAAATCAGACAGAGTATTGACACCAGAGAGGCTGAATACCGCACTGAGTCAATGCAGTCTTAGCCTCTCTGGTCTCAACACTCTGTCTGATTTGGGATTTTTTTTTTTTTTTTCCAAAAATCAGACAGAGGATTGACACCAGAGAGGCTGAATACCGCACTGAGTCAATGCGGTCTTAGCCTCTCTGGTCTCAACACTCCGTCTGATTTTGTATTTTTTTTTTCCCAAAATCAGACAGAGTATTGACACCAGAGAGGCTGAATACCGCACTGAGTCAATGCCTCTCTGGTCTCAACACTGTCTGATTTTGGATTTTTTTTCCCTCCCAAAAACAGACAGAGGATTGACACCAGAGAGGCTGAATACCGCACTGAGTCAATGCGGTCTTAGCCTCTCTGGTCTCAACACTCTGTCTGATTATGGAAAAAAAAAAAAAATCTCCCAAAATCAGACAGAGTATTGACACCAGAGAGGCTGTATAACACACTGAGTCAATGCGGTTTTAGCCTCTCTGGTGTCAACACTCTGTCTCATTTTGGATTTATTTTTTTTCCCCCAAAATCAGAGTATTGACACCAGAGAGGCTGAATACCGCACTGAGTCAATGCGGTCTTAGCCTCTCTGGTCTCAACACTCTGTCTGATTTGGGATTTTTTTTTTTCTTCCAAAAATCAGACAGAGGATTGACACCAGAGAGGCTGAATACCGCACTGAGTCAATGCGGTTTTAGCCTCTCTGTTGTCAACACTCTGTCTGATTTTTTTTTTTTTTTTCCCCAAAATCAGAGTATTGACACCAGAGAGGCTGAATACCGCACTGAGTCAATGCGGTCTTAGCCTCTCTGGTCTCAACACTCTGTCTGAATTTGGAAAAAAAAAAAAAACTCCCAAAATCAGACAGAGGATTGACACCAGAGAGGCTGAATACCGCACTGAGTCAATGCGGTTTTAGCCTCTCTGTTGTCAACACTCTGTCTGATTTTTTATTTTATTTTTTCCCCCCAAAATCAGAGTATTGACACCAGAGAGGCTGAATACCGCACTGAGTCAATGCAGTCTTAGCCTCTCTGGTCTCAACAATCTGTCTGATTTTGGATTTTTTTTTTTTTCCAAAATCAGAGTATTGACACCAGAGTGGCTGAATACCGCACTGAGTCAATGCGGTCATAGCCTCTCTGGTCTCAACACTCTGTCTGATTTTGGATTTTTTTTTTCTTTTCCAAAATCAGACTTGACACCAGAGAGGCTGAATACCGCACTGAGTCAATGCGGTCTTAGCCTCTCTGGTCTCAACACTCCGTCTGATTTTGGATTTTTTTTTTCCCAAAATCAGACAGAGTATTGACACCAGAGAGGCTGAATACCGCACTGAGTCAATGCCTCTCTGGTCTCAACACTGTCTGATTTTGGATTTTTTTTTCCTCCCAAAATCAGACAGAGGATTGACACCAGAGAGGCTGAATACCGCACTGAGTCAATGCGGTCTTAGCCTCTCTGGTCTCAACACTCTGTCTGATTATGGAAAAAAAAAAAAATCTCCCAAAATCAGACAGAGTATTGACACCAGAGAGGCTGAATACCGCACTGAGTCAATGCGGTCATAGCCTCTCTGGTCTCAACACTCTGTCTGATTTTGGATTTTTTTTCCCCCCCAAAATCAGACAGAGTATTGACACCAGAGAGGCTGAATACCGCACTGAGTCAATGCGGTCTTAGCCTCTCTGGTCTCAACACTCTGTCTGATTTGGGATTTTTTTTTTTTTCCAAAAATCAGACAGAGTATTGACACCAGCACACCAGCACCAGGCACACTGAGTCAATGCGGTTTTAGCCTCTCTGGTCTCAACACTCTGTCTCATTTTGGATTTTTTTTTTTTCCCCCAAAATCAGAGTATTGACACCAGAGAGGCTGAATACCGCACTGAGTCAATGCCTCTCTGGTCTCAACACTGTCTGAGTTTTGATTTTTTTTTTCCCCAAAATCAGACAGAGGATTGACACCAGAGAGGCTGAATACCGCACTGAGTCAATGCGGTTTTAGGCTCTCTGTTGTCAACACTCTGTCTGATTTTTTTTTTTTTTTTTTTTTCCCAAAATCAGAGTATTGACACCAGAGAGGCTGAATACCGCACTGAGTCAATGCGGTCTTAGCCTCTCTGGTCTCAACACTGTCTGATTTTGGATTTTTTTTTTTTTTTTCCAAAATCAGACTTGACACCAGAGAGGCTGAATACCGCACTGAGTCAATGCGGTCTTAGCCTCTCTGGTCTCAACACTCTGTCTGAATTTGGAAAAAAAAAAAAAATCCCAAAATCAGACAGAGGATTGACACCAGAGAGGCTGAATACCGCACTGAGTCAATGCGGTTTTAGCCTCTCTGGTCTCAACAATCTGTCTGATTTTGGATTTTTTTTTTTTTTTCCAAAATCAGAGTATTGACACCAGAGAGGCTGAATACCGCACTGAGTCAATGCGGTCATAGCCTCTCTGGTCTCAACACTCTGTCTGATTTTGGATTTTTTTCCCCCCCCAAAATCAGACAGAGTATTGACACCAGAGAGGCTGAATACCGCACTGAGTCAATGCGGTCTTAGCCTCTCTGGTCTCAACACTCTGTCTGATTTGGGATTTTTTTTTTTTTCCAAAAATCAGACAGAGTATTGACACCAGCACACCAGCACCAGGCACACTGAGTCAATGCGGTTTTAGCCTCTCTGGTGTCAACACTCTGTCTGATTTTTGATTCCCCCCCCCCCCCCCGCAAAAAAATCAGAGTATTGACACCAGAGAGGCTGAATACCGCACTGAGTCAATGCGGTCTTAGCCTCTCTGGTCTCAACACTCTGTCTGATTTGGGATTTTTTTTTTTTCCAAAAATCAGACAGAGGATTGACACCAGAGAGGCTGAATACCGCACTGAGTCAATGCGGTTTTAGCCTCTCGGTTGTCAACACTCTGTCTGATTTTTTTTTTTTTTTTTTTTTCCCCAAAATCAGAGTATTGACACCAGAGAGGCTGAATACCGCACTGAGTCAATGCGGTCTTAGCCTCTCTGGTCTCAACACTGTCTGATTTTGGATTTTTTTTTTTTTTCCAAAATCAGACTTGACACCAGAGAGGCTGAATACCGCACTGAGTCAACGCGGTCTTAGCCTCTCTGGTCTCAACACTCTGTCTGAATTTGGAAACAAAAAAAAACTCCCAAAATCAGACAGAGGATTGACACCAGAGAGGCTGAATACCACACTGAGTCAATGCGGTTTTAGCCTCTCTGTTGTCAACACTCTGTCTGATTTTTTATTTTATTTCCCCCCCCCAAAATCAGAATATTGACACCAGAGAGGCTGAATACCGCACTGAGTCAATGCGGTCTTAGCCTCTCTGGTCTCAACACTCTGTCTGATTTTGGATTTTTTTTTTTTTTCCCAAAATCAGACAGAGTATTGACACCAGAGAGGCTGAATACCGCACTGAGTCAATGCAGTCTTAGCCTCTCTGGTCTCAACACTCTGTCTGATTTGGGATTTTTTTTTTTTTTTTCCAAAAATCAGACAGAGGATTGACACCAGAGAGGCTGAATACCGCACTGAGTCAATGCGGTCTTAGCCTCTCTGGTCTCAACACTCCGTCTGATTTTGTATTTTTTTTTTCCCAAAATCAGACAGAGTATTGACACCAGAGAGGCTGAATACCGCACTGAGTCAATGCCTCTCTGGTCTCAACACTGTCTGATTTTGGATTTTTTTTCCCTCCCAAAAACAGACAGAGGATTGACACCAGAGAGGCTGAATACCGCACTGAGTCAATGCGGTCTTAGCCTCTCTGGTCTCAACACTCTGTCTGATTATGGAAAAAAAAAAAAAATCTCCCAAAATCAGACAGAGTATTGACACCAGAGAGGCTGTATAACACACTGAGTCAATGCGGTTTTAGCCTCTCTGGTGTCAACACTCTGTCTCATTTTGGATTTATTTTTTTTCCCCCAAAATCAGAGTATTGACACCAGAGAGGCTGAATACCGCACTGAGTCAATGCGGTCTTAGCCTCTCTGGTCTCAACACTCTGTCTGATTTGGGATTTTTTTTTTTTTCCAAAAATCAGACAGAGGATTGACACCAGAGAGGCTGAATACCGCACTGAGTCAATGCGGTTTTAGCCTCTCTGTTGTCAACACTCTGTCTGATTTTTTTTTTTTTTTTTTCCCCAAAATCAGAGTATTGACACCAGAGAGGCTGAATACCGCACTGAGTCAATGCGGTCTTAGCCTCTCTGGTCTCAACACTCTGTCTGGATTTGGAAAAAAAAAAAAAACTCCCAAAATCAGACAGAGGATTGACACCAGAGAGGCTGAATACCGCACTGAGTCAATGCGGTTTTAGCCTCTCTGTTGTCAACACTCTGTCTGATTTTTTATTTTATTTTTTCCCCCCAAAATCAGAGTATTGACACCAGAGAGGCTGAATACCGCACTGAGTCAATGCAGTCTTAGCCTCTCTGGTCTCAACAATCTGTCTGATTTTGGATTTTTTTTTTTTTTTCCAAAATCAGAGTATTGACACCAGAGTGGCTGAATACCGCACTGAGTCAATGCGGTCATAGCCTCTCTGGTCTCAACACTCTGTCTGATTTTGGATTTTTTTTTTTCTTTTCCAAAATCAGACTTGACACCAGAGAGGCTGAATACCGCACTGAGTCAATGCGGTCTTAGCCTCTCTGGTCTCAACACTCCGTCTGATTTTGGATTTTTTTTTCCCCAAAATCAGACAGAGTATTGACACCAGAGAGGCTGAATACCGCACTGAGTCAATGCCTCTCTGGTCTCAACACTGTCTGATTTTGGATTTTTTTTTCCTCCCAAAATCAGACAGAGGATTGACACCAGAGAGGCTGAATACCGCACTGAGTCAATGCGGTCTTAGCCTCTCTGGTCTCAACACTCTGTCTGATTATGGAAAAAAAAAAAAATCTCCCAAAATCAGACAGAGTATTGACACCAGAGAGGCTGAATACCGCACTGAGTCAATGTGGTCTTAGCCTCTCTGGTCTCAACACTCTGTCTGATTTTGGATTTTTTTTTTTTTTTTTCCAAAATCAGACTTGACACCAGAGAGGCTGAATACCGCACTGAGTCAATGCGGTCTTAGCCTCTCTGGTCTCAACACTCCGTCTGATTTTGGATTTTTTTTTCCCAAAATCAGACAGAGTATTGACACCAGAGAGGCTGAATACCGCACTGAGTCAATGCCTCTCTGGTCTCAACACTGTCTGATTTTGGATTTTTTTTCCCTCCCAAAATCAGACAGAGGATTGACACCAGAGAGGCTGAATACTGCACTGAGTCAATGCGGTCTTAGCCTCTCTGGTCTCAACACTCTGTCTGATTATGGAAAAAAAAAAAATCTCCCAAAATCAGACAGAGTATTGACACCAGAGAGGCTGTATAGCACACTGAGTCAATGCGGTTTTAGCCTCTCTGGTGTCAACACTCTGTCTCATTTTGGATTTTTTTTTTTCCCCCCAAAATCAGAGTATTGACACCAGAGAGGCTGAATACCGCACTGAGTCAATGCCTCTCTGGTCTCAACACTGTCTGAGTTTTGATTTTTTTTTCCCCAAAAATCAGACAGAGTATTGACACCAGAGAGGCTGAATACCGCACTGAGTCAATGCGGTCTTAGCCTCTCTGGTCTCAACACTCTGTCTCATTTTGGATTTTTTTTTTTTCCCCCAAAATCAGAGTATTGACACCAGAGAGGCTGAATACCGCACTGAGTCAATGCCTCTCTGGTCTCAACACTGTCTGAGTTTTGATTTTTTTTTCCCCCAAAATCAGACAGAGGATGACACCAGAGAGGCTGAATACCGCACTGAGTCAATGCGGTTTTAGCCTCTCTGTTGTCAACACTCTGTCTGATTTTTTTTTTTTTTTTTTTCCCAAAATCAGAGTATTGACACCAGAGAGGCTGAATACCGCACTGAGTCAATGCGGTCTTAGCCTCTCTGGTCTCAACACTGTCTGATTTTGGATTTTTTTTTTTTTTTCCAAAATCAGACTTGACACCAGAGAGGCTGAATACCGCACTGAGTCAATGCGGTCTTAGCCTCTCTGGTCTCAACACTCTGTCTGAATTTGGAAAAAAAAAAAAAACTCCCAAAATCAGACAGAGGATTGACACCAGAGAGGCTGAATACCGCACTGAGTCAATGCGGTTTTAGCCTCTCTGGTCTCAACAATCTGTCTGATTTTGGATTTTTTTTTTTTTTTTCCAAAATCAGAGTATTGACACCAGAGAGGCTGAATACCACACTGAGTCAATGCGGTTTTAGCCTCTCTGTTGTCAACACTCTGTCTGATTTTTTATTTTATTTTTCCCCCCCAAAATCAGAATATTGACACCAGAGAGGCTGAATACCGCACTGAGTCAATGCGGTCTTAGCCTCTCTGGTCTCAACACTCTGTCTGATTTTGGATTTTTTTTTTCCCCCCCAAAATCAGACAGAGTATTGACACCAGAGAGGCTGAATACCGCACTGAGTCAATGCAGTCTTAGCCTCTCTGGTCTCAACACTCTGTCTGATTTGGGATTTTTTTTTTTTTTCCAAAAATCAGACAGAGGATTGACACCAGAGAGGCTGAATACCGCACTGAGTCAATGCGGTCTTAGCCTCTCTGGTCTCAACACTCTGTCTGAATTTGGAAAAAAAAAAAAATCCCAAAATCAGACAGAGGATTGACACCAGAGAGGCTGAATACCGCACTGAGTCAATGCGGTTTTAGCCTCTCTGTTGTCAACACTCTGTCTGATTTTTTATTTTATTTTTTCCACCCAAAATCAGAGTATTGACACCAGAGAGGCTGAATACCGCACTGAGTCAATGCGGTCTTAGCCTCTCTGGTCTCAACACTCTGTCTGATTTTGGATTTTTTTCCCCCCCCAAAATCAGACAGAGTATTGACACCAGAGAGGCTGAATACCGCACTGAGTCAATGCAGTCTTAGCCTCTCTGGTCTCAACAATCTGTCTGATTTTGGATTTTTTTTTTTTTTTCCAAAATCAGAGTATTGACACCAGAGAGGCTGAATACCGCACTGAGTCAATGCGGTCATAGCCTCTCTGGTCTCAACACTCTGTCTGATTTTGGATTTTTTTTCCCCCCCAAAATCAGACAGAGTATTGACACCAGAGAGGCTGAATACCGCACTGAGTCAATGCGGTCTTAGCCTCTCTGGTCTCAACACTCTGTCTGATTTGGGATTTTTTTTTTTTTCCAAAAATCAGACAGAGTATTGACACCAGCACACCAGCACCAGGCACACTGAGTCAATGCGGTTTTAGCCTCTCTGGTGTCAACACTCTGTCTGATTTTTGATTCCCCCCCCCCCCCCCGCAAAAAAATCAGAGTATTGACACCAGAGAGGCTGAATACCGCACTGAGTCAATGCGGTCTTAGCCTCTCTGGTCTCAACACTGTCTGATTTTGGATTTTTTTTTTTTTTTCCAAAATCAGACTTGACACCAGAGAGGCTGAATACCGCACTGAGTCAACGCGGTCTTAGCCTCTCTGGTCTCAACACTCTGTCTGAATTTGGAAACAAAAAAAAACTCCCAAAATCAGACAGAGGATTGACACCAGAGAGGCTGAATACCACACTGAGTCAATGCGGTTTTAGCCTCTCTGTTGTCAACACTCTGTCTGATTTTTTATTTTATTTTTCCCCCCCAAAATCAGAATATTGACACCAGAGAGGCTGAATACCGCACTGAGTCAATGCGGTCTTAGCCTCTCTGGTCTCAACACTCTGTCTGATTTTGGATTTTTTTTTTCCCCCCAAAATCAGACAGAGTATTGACACCAGAGAGGCTGAATACCGCACTGAGTCAATGCAGTCTTAGCCTCTCTGGTCTCAACACTCTGTCTGATTTGGGATTTTTTTTTTTTTTCCAAAAATCAGACAGAGGATTGACACCAGAGAGGCTGAATACCGCACTGAGTCAATGCGGTCTTAGCCTCTCTGGTCTCAACACTCTGTCTGAATTTGGAAAAAAAAAAAAACTCCCAAAATCAGACAGAGGTTTGACACCAGAGAGGCTGAATACCACACTGAGTCAATGCGGTTTTAGCCTCTCTGTTGTCAACACTCTGTCTGATTTTTTATTTTATTTCCCCCCCCCCAAAATCAGAGTATTGACACCAGAGAGGCTGAATACCGCACTGAGTCAATGCGGTCTTAGCCTCTCTGGTCTCAACACTCTGTCTGATTTTGGATTTTTTTCTCTCCCCAAAATCAGACAGAGTATTGACACCAGAGAGGCTGAATACCGCACTGAGTCAATGCGGTCTTACCCTCTCTGGTCTCAACACTCTGTCTGAATTTGGAAAAAAAAAAAAACTCCCAAAATCAGACAGAGGATTGACACCAGAGAGGCTGAATACCGCACTGAGTCAATGCGGTTTTAGCCTCTCTGTTGTCAACACTCTGTCTGATTTTTAATTTTATTTTTTCCCCCCAAAATCAGAGTATTGACACCAGAGAGGCTGAATACCGCACTGAGTCAATGCGGTCTTAGCCTCTCTGGTCTCAACACTCTGTCTGATTTTGGATTTCCCCCCCCCCCCCCAAAATCAGACAGAGTATTGACACCAGAGAGGCTGTATAGCACACTGAGTCAATGCGGTTTTAGCCTCTCTGGTGTCAACACTCTGTCTCATTTTGGATTTTTTTTTTTTTTCCCAAAATCAGAGTATTGACACCAGAGAGGCTGAATACCGCACTGAGTCAATGCCTCTCTGGTCTCAACACTGTCTGAGTTTTGATTTTTTTTCCCCCAAAATCAGACAGAGTATTGACACCAGAGAGGCTGAATACCGCACTGAGTCAATGCGGTCTTAGGCTTAGTTCACACAGACAATCTATGCCTTGCCTTGCCTCAACCCACGCCTACGCCGAGCTGGGCGTGAACCTGTTACACGCTTTTGCGATCACACCGCACGCCTTTTGCACGCCGAACCTGGAGCCGAGTCACAAGCGCCTCTCCTCTCTCCCGACTGTATTTTTTCACGTGTTGTCCAGAATTGTCATGGGTAGCCTCTAGGTAAAATAAATCTGATATATTTAATGTTCTATTGATGCTGGATATGTATAAACAGGTCTGACTATAGTCGGACATTTTAGAGAGGTGATCTTGCAAGAATATGTGCTGGCAGCCTGGCACACAACAACATTGCTTCTTCGGTCGCTATTCTCTCTCATGAAGATTTGTTTGCCGACGGGGAGAAAGCCCCACGTGATAGCCACCCGTCAATCTCTCTGTCTCTGCTCAACATGTTGTAGTAACTGAATTTTATTTTGAAATTCAGTTGATTTTGCCATTTCCGACGGATATTGTGCGTTTTTCTTTCATGGCTTGACAGAAGAAGCCTGCCTGCACGCGCCTTGTCGGCTTCAAAATAGAACTCACGCCTATTCGATAAAATCGGCAAGGCATAGGCAAGGCGTGGGTACACGCAGGGTTCACGCTCAGGCGGCGGGTGTACACAGCCTCGTTGACTAAAACGGACGCCTATTTAAAAGCGTGGGTAAAGGCAAGGCATAGGCAAGGCTTGGGTCGCCGGTTAGGCTGGTTTCACACCGGCGACCCAAGCCTTGCCTATGCCTTGCCTTTACCCACGCTTTTTAATAGGCGTCCGTTTTAGTCAACGAGGCTGTGTACACCGGACGCCTGAGCGTGAACCCTGCGTGTACCCACGCCTTGCCTGTGCCTTGCCGATTTTATCGAATAGGCGAGAGTTCTATTTTCACGCCGACAAGGCGCGTGCAGGCAGGCTTTTCTGTCAAGCCATGAAAGAAAAACGCGACAATATCCGTGGGAACTGGCAAAGTCAACTGAATTTCAAAATAAAATGGATTTTCTACAACAGTATTGAGCAGAGAGAGAGAGCGAGAGAGAGATTGACGGGTGGCTATCACGTGGGGCTTTCTCCCTGTCGGCAAACAAATCTTCATGAGAGAGAATAGCGACCGAAGAAGCAAGATGGACAATGTTGTTGTGCCAGCACATATTCTTGCAAGATCACCTCTCTAAAATGTCCGACTATAGTCAGACCTGGTTATACATATCCAGCATCAATAGAACATTAAATATATCAGATTTATTTTACCTAGAGGCTACCCATGACAATTCTGGACAACACGTGAAAAAATACAGTCGGGAGAGAGGAGAGGCGCTTGTGACTCGGCTCCAGGTTCGGCGTGCAAAAGGCGTGCGGTGTGATCGCAAAAGCGTGTAACAGGTTCACGCCCAGCTCGGCGTAGGCGTGGGTTGAGGCAAGGCAAGGCGTGAGTCGTCGGTGTGAAACCAGCCTTAGCCTCTCTGGTCTCAACACTCTGTCTGATTTGGGATTTTTTTTTTTTTCCAAAAATCAGACAGAGGATTGACACCAGAGAGGCTGAATACCGCACTGAGTCAATGCGGTTTTAGCCTCTCTGTTGTCAACACTCTGTCTGATTTTTTTTTTTTTTTTTTCCCCAAAATCAGAGTATTGACACCAGAGAGGCTGAATACCGCACTGAGTCAATGCGGTCTTAGCCTCTCTGGTCTCAACACTCTGTCTGAATTTGGAAAAAAAAAAAAAACTCCCAAAATCAGACAGAGGATTGACACCAGAGAGGCTGAATACCGCACTGAGTCAATGCGGTTTTAGCCTCTCTGTTGTCAACACTCTGTCTGATTTTTTATTTTATTTTTTCCCCCCAAAATCAGAGAATTGACACCAGAGAGGCTGAATACCGCACTGAGTCAATGCAGTCTTAGCCTCTCTGGTCTCAACAATCTGTCTGATTTTGGATTTTTTTTTTTTTTCCAAAATCAGAGTATTGACACCAGAGAGGCTGAATACCGCACTGAGTCAATGCGGTAATAGCCTCTCTGGTCTCAACACTCTGTCTGATTTTGGATTTTTTTTTTTTTTTTTTTCCAAAATCAGACTTGACACCAGAGAGGCTGAATACCGCACTGAGTCAATGCGGTCTTAGCCTCTCTGGTCTCAACACTCCGTCTGATTTTGGATTTTTTTTTCCCAAAATCAGACAGAGTATTGACACCAGAGAGGCTGAATACCGCACTGAGTCAATGCAGTCTTAGCCTCTCTGGTCTCAACACTCTGTCTGATTTGGGATTTTTTTTTTTTTTTCCAAAAATCAGACAGAGGATTGACACCAGAGAGGCTGAATACCGCACTGAGTCAATGCGGTCTTAGCCTCTCTGGTCTCAACACTCTGTCTGAATTTGGAAAAAAAAAAAAAACTCCCAAAATCAGACAGAGGTTTGACACCAGAGAGGCTGAATACCACACTGAGTCAATGCGGTTTTAGCCTCTCTGTTGTCAACACTCTGTCTGATTTTTTATTTTATTTCCCCCCCCAAAATCAGAGTATTGACACCAGAGAGGCTGAATACCGCACTGAGTCAATGCGGTCTTAGCCTCTCTGGTCTCAACACTCTGTCTGATTTTGGATTTTTTTTTTCTCCCCAAAATCAGACAGAGTATTGACACCAGAGAGGCTGAATACCGCACTGAGTCAATGCGGTCTTAGCCTCTCTGGTCTCAACACTCTGTCTGAATTTGGAAAAAAAAAAAAAACTCCCAAAATCAGACAGAGGATTGACACCAGAGAGGCTGAATACCGCACTGAGTCAATGCGGTTTTAGCCTCTCTGTTGTCAACACTCTGTCTGATTTTTTATTTTATTTTTTCCCCCCAAAATCAGAGTATTGACACCAGAGAGGCTGAATACCGCACTGAGTCAATGCGGTCTTAGCCTCTCTGGTCTCAACACTCTGTCTGATTTTGGATTTCCCCCCCCCCCCCCCCAAAATCAGACAGAGTATTGACACCAGAGAGGCTGAATACCGCACTGAGTCAATGCAGTCTTAGCCTCTCTGGTCTCAACAATCTGTCTGATTTTGGATTTTTTTTTTTTTTTTCCAAAATCAGAGTATTGACACCAGAGAGGCTGAATACCGCACTGAGTCAATGCGGTCATAGCCTCTCTGGTCTCAACACTCTGTCTGATTTTGGATTTTTCCCCCCCCCCAAAATCAGACAGAGTATTGACACCAGAGAGGCTGAATACCGCACTGAGTCAATGCGGTAATAGCCTCTCTGGTCTCAACACTCTGTCTGATTTTGGATTTTTTTTTTTTTTTTTTTCCAAAATCAGACTTGACACCAGAGAGGCTGAATACCGCACTGAGTCAATGCGGTCTTAGCCTCTCTGGTCTCAACACTCCGTCTGATTTTGGATTTTTTTTTCCCAAAATCAGACAGAGTATTGACACCAGAGAGGCTGAATACCGCACTGAGTCAATGCAGTCTTAGCCTCTCTGGTCTCAACACTCTGTCTGATTTGGGATTTTTTTTTTTTTTTCCAAAAATCAGACAGAGGATTGACACCAGAGAGGCTGAATACCGCACTGAGTCAATGCGGTCTTAGCCTCTCTGGTCTCAACACTCTGTCTGAATTTGGAAAAAAAAAAAAAACTCCCAAAATCAGACAGAGGTTTGACACCAGAGAGGCTGAATACCACACTGAGTCAATGCGGTTTTAGCCTCTCTGTTGTCAACACTCTGTCTGATTTTTTATTTTATTTCCCCCCCCCAAAATCAGAGTATTGACACCAGAGAGGCTGAATACCGCACTGAGTCAATGCGGTCTTAGCCTCTCTGGTCTCAACACTCTGTCTGATTTTTTTTTTTTTTTTTTCCCCAAAATCAGAGTATTGACACCAGAGAGGCTGAATACCGCACTGAGTCAATGCGGTCTTAGCCTCTCTGGTCTCAACACTCTGTCTGAATTTGGAAAAAAAAAAAAAACTCCCAAAATCAGACAGAGGATTGACACCAGAGAGGCTGAATACCGCACTGAGTCAATGCGGTTTTAGCCTCTCTGTTGTCAACACTCTGTCTGATTTTTTATTTTATTTTTTTCCCCCAAAATCAGAGTATTGACACCAGAGAGGCTGAATACCGCACTGAGTCAATGCAGTCTTAGCCTCTCTGGTCTCAACAATCTGTCTGATTTTGGATTTTTTTTTTTTTTCCAAAATCAGAGTATTGACACCAGAGAGGCTGAATACCGCACTGAGTCAATGCGGTAATAGCCTCTCTGGTCTCAACACTCTGTCTGATTTTGGATTTTTTTTTTTTTTTTTTTTCCAAAATCAGACTTGACACCAGAGAGGCTGAATACCGCACTGAGTCAATGCGGTCTTAGCCTCTCTGGTCTCAACACTCCGTCTGATTTTGGATTTTTTTTTCTCCCAAAATCAGACAGAGTATTGACACCAGAGAGGTTGTATAGCACACTGAGTCAATGCGGTTTTAGCCTCTCTTGTGTCAACACTCTGTCTCATTTTGGATTTTTTTTTTTCCCCAAAATCAGAGTATTGACACCAGAGAGGCTGATTACCGCACTGAGTCAATGCGGTTTTAGCCTCTCTGTTGTCAACACTCTGTCTGATTTTTTTTTTTTTTTTCCCCCAAAATCAGAGTATTGACACCAGAGAGGCTGAATACCGCACTGAGTCAATGCGGTCTTAGCCTCTCTGGTCTCAACACTCTGTCTGATTATGGAAAAAAAAAAAAATCTCCCAAAATCAGACAGAGTATTGACACCAGAGAGGCTGTATAGCACACTGAGTCAATGCGGTTTTAGCCTCTCTGGTGTCAACACTCTGTCTCATTTTGGATTTTTTTTTTTTCCCCAAAATCAGAGTATTGACACCAGAGAGGCTGAATACCGCACTGAGTCAATGCCTCTCTGGTCTCAACACTGTCTGAGTTTTGATTTTTTTTCCCCCAAAATCAGACAGAGTATTGACACCAGAGAGGCTGAATACCGCACTGAGTCAATGCGGTCTTAGCCTCTCTGGTCTCAACACTCTGTCTGATTTAGGATTTTTTTTTTTTTCCAAAAATCAGACAGAGGATTGACACCAGAGAGGCTGAATACCGCACTGAGTCAATGCGGTTTTAGCCTCTCTGTTGTCAACACTTTGTCTGATTTTTTTTTTTTTTTTTTTCCAAAATCAGAGTATTGACACCAGAGAGGCTGAATACCGCACTGAGTCAATGCGGTCTTAGCCTCTCTGGTCTCAACACTGTCTGATTTTGGATTTTTTTTTTTTTCCAAAATCAGACTTGACACCAGAGAGGCTGAATACCGCACTGAGTCAATGCGGTCTTAGCCTCTCTGGTCTCAACACTCTGTCTGATTTGGGATTTTTTTTTTTTTCCAAAAATCAGACAGAGGATTGACACCAGAGAGGCTGAATACCGCACTGAGTCAATGCGGTCTTAGCCTCTCTGGTCTCAACACTCTGTCTGAATTTGGAAAAAAAAAAAAAAATCCCAAAATCAGACAGAGGATTGACACCAGAGAGGCTGAATACCGCACTGAGTCAATGCGGTTTTAGCCTCTCTGTTGTCAACACTCTGTCTGATTTTTTATTTTATTTTTTCCCCCCAAAATCAGAGTATTGACACCAGAGAGGCTGAATACCGCACTGAGTCAATGCGGTCTTAGCCTCTCTGGTCTCAACACTCTGTCTGATTTTGGATTTTTTTCCCCCCCCCCAAAATCAGACAGAGTATTTACACCAGAGAGGCTGAATACCGCACTGAGTCAATGCAGTCTTAGCCTCTCTGGTCTCAACAATCTGTCTGATTTTGGATTTTTTTTTTTTTTTCCAAAATCAGAGTATTGACACCAGAGAGGCTGAATACCGCACTGAGTCAATGCGGTCATAGCCTCTCTGGTCTCAACACTCTGTCTGATTTTGGATTTTTTTCCCTCCCAAAATCAGACAGAGTATTGACACCAGAGAGGCTGAATACCGCACTGAGTCAATGCGGTCTTAGCCTCTCTGGTCTCAATACTCTGTCTGATTTGGGATTTTTTTTTTTTTTTCAAAAATCAGACAGAGTATTGACACCAGCACACCAGCACCTAGCACACTGAGTCAATGCGGTTTTAGCCTCTCTGGTGTCAACACTCTGTCTGATTTTTGATTCCCCCCCCCCAAAAAAAAATCAGAGTATTGACACCAGAGAGGCTGAATACCGCACTGAGTCAATGTGGTCTTAGCCTCTCTGGTCTCAACACTCTGTCTGATTTTTGGTTTTTCTTTTTTTTTTTTTTTCCAAAATCAGACTTGACACCAGAGAGGCTGAATACCGCACTGAGTCAATGCAGTCTTAGCCTCTCTGGTCTCAACACTCCGTCTGATTTTGGATTTTTTTTTCTCCCCAAAATCAGACAGAGTATTGACACCAGAGAGGCTGAATACTGCACTGAGACAATGCGGTCTTAGCCTCTCTGGTCTCAACACTGATTTTGGAAAAAAGAAAAAATCTCCCAAAATCAGACAGAGTATTGACACCAGAGAGGCTGAATACCGCACTGAGTCAATGCAGTCTTAGCCTCTCTGGTCTCAACAATCTGTCTGATTTCGGATTTTTTTTTTTTCATCCCAAAATCAGAGTATTGACACCAGAGAGGCTGAATACCGCACTGAGTCAATGTGGTCTTAGCCTCTCTGGTCTCAACACTCTGATTTTTGGAAAAATAATAATAATCCCAAAATCAGACAGAGTATTGACACCAGAGAGGCTGTATAGCACACTGAGTCAATGCGGTCTTAGCCTCTCTGGTCTCAATACTCTGTCTGATTTTGGATTTTTTTTTTTTCCCAAAATCAGACAGAGTATTGACACCAGAGAGGCTGTATAGCACACTGATTCAATGTGGTTTTAGCCTCTCTGGTCTCAATACTCTGTCTGATTTTGGATTTTTTTTTTCTCCCAAAATCAGACAGAGTATTGACACCAGAGAGGCTGAATACCGCACTGAGTCAATGCGGTCTTAGCCTCTCTGGTCTCAACACTCTGTCTGATTTTGGATTTTTTTTTCCCCCCCAAAATCAGACTTGACACCAGAGAGGCTGAATACCGCACTGAGTCAATGCGGTCTTAGCCTCTCTGGTCTCAACAATCTGTCTGATTTGGGATTTTTTTTTTTTTCCCCCAAAATCAGAGTATTGACACCAGAGAGGCTGAATACCGCACTGAGTCAATGCGGTTTTAGCCTCTCTGTTGTCAACACTCTGTCTGATTTTTTTTTTTTTTTTTTCCCCAAAATCAGAGTATTGACACCAGAGAGGCTGAATACCGCACTGAGTCAATGCGGTCTTAGCCTCTCTGGTCTCAACACTCTGTCTGATTTTTGGTTTTTCTTTTTTCTTTTTTTCCAAAATCAGACTTGACACCAGAGAGGCTGAATACCGCACTGAGTCAATGCGGTCTTAGCCTCTCTGGTCTCAACACTCCGTCTGATTTTGGATTTTTTTTTCTCACCAAAATCAGACAGAGTATTGACACCAGAGAGGCTGAATACTGCACTGAGTCAATGCGGTCTTAGCCTCTCTGGTCTCAACACTGATTTTGGAAAAAAGAAAAAATCTCCCAAAATCAGACAGAGTATTGACACCAGAGAGGCTGTATAGCACACTGAGTCAATGCGGTCTTAGCCTCTCTGCTCTCAACACTCTGTCTGATTTTGGATTCCCCCCCCCCCCCCCCCCAAATCAGACAGAGTATTGACACCAGAGAGGCTGAATACCGCACTGAGTCAATGCAGTCTTAGCCTCTCTGGTCTCAACAATCTGTCTGATTTCGGATTTTTTTTTTTTCATCCCAAAATCAGAGTATTGACACCAGAGAGGCTGAATACCGCACTGAGTCAATGTGGTCTTAGCCTCTCTGGTCTCAACACTCTGATTTTTGGAAAAATAATACTAATCCCAAAATCAGACAGAGTATTGACACCAGAGAGGCTGTATAGCACACTGAGTCAATGCGGTCTTAGCCTCTCTGGTCTCAATACTCTGTCTGATTTTGGATTTTTTTTTTTCCCAAAATCAGACAGAGTATTGACACCAGAGAGGCTGTATAGCACACTGATTCAATGCGGTTTTAGCCTCTCTGGTCTCAATACTCTGTCTGATTTTAGATTTTTTTTTTTTCCCAAAATCAGACAGAGTATTGACACCAGAGAGGCTGAATACCGCACTGAGTCAATGCGGTCTTAGCCTCTCTGGTCTCAACACTCTGTCTGATTTTGGATTTTTTTTTTCCCCCCCAAAATCAGACTTGACACCAGAGAGGCTGAATACCGCACTGAGTCAATGCGGTCTTAGCCTCTCTGGTCTCAACAATCTGTCTGATTTGGGATTTTTTTTTTTCCCCCAAAATCAGAGTATTGACACCAGAGAGGCTGAATACCGCACTGAGTCAATGCGGTTTTAGCCTCTCTGTTGTCAACACTCTGTCTGATTTTTTTTTTTTTTTTTTTCCCCAAAATCAGAGTATTGACACAAGAGAGGCTGAATACCGCACTGAGTCAATGCGGTCTTAGCCTCTCTGGTCTCAACACTCTGTCTGATTATGGAAAAAAAAAAAATCTCCCAAAATCAGACAGAGTATTGACACCAGAGAGGCTGTATAGCACACTGAGTCAATGCGGTTTTAGCCTCTCTGGTGTCAACACTCTGTCTCATTTTGGATTTATTTTTTTTCCCCAAAATCAGAGTATTGACACCAGAGAGGCTGAATACCGCACTGAGTCAATGCGGTCTTAGCCTCTCTGGTCTCAACACTCTGTCTGATTTTTTTTTTTTTTTTTTACCAAAATCAGAGTATTGACACCAGAGAGGCTGAATACTGCACTGAGTCAATGCGGTCTTAGCCTCTCTGGTCTCAACACTGTCTGATTTGGGATTTTTTTTTTCTCCCAAAAATCAGACAGAGGATTGACACCAGAGAGGCTGAATACCGCACTGAGTCAATGCGGTTTTAGCCTCTCTGTTGTCAACACTCTGTCTGATTTTTTTTTTTTTTTTTTACCAAAATCAGAGTATTGACACCAGAGAGGCTGAATACCGCACTGAGTCAATGCGGTCTTAGCCTCTCTGGTCTCAACACTGTCTGATTTTGGATTTTTTTTTTTTTTCCAAAATCAGACTTGACACCAGAGAGGCTGAATACCGCACTGAGTCAATGCGGTCTTAGCCTCTCTGGTCTCAACACTCTGTCTGAATTTGGAAAAAAAAAAAAAACTCCCAAAATCAGACAGAGGATTGACACCAGAGAGGCTGGATACCACACTGAGTCAATGCGGTTTTAGCCTCTCTGTTGTCAACACTCTGTCTGATTTTTTTTTTTTTTTTTTTTTCCCAAAATCAGAGTATTGACACCAGAGAGGCTGAATACCGCACTGAGTCAATGCGGTCTTAGCCTCTCTGGTCTCAACACTGTCTGATTTTGGATTTTTTTTTTTTTCCAAAATCAGACTTGACACCAGAGAGGCTGAATACCGCACTGAGTCAATGCGGTCTTAGCCTCTCTGGTCTCAACACTCTGTCTGATTATGAAAAAAAAAAAAAATCTCCCAAAATCAGACAGAGTATTGACACCAGAGAGGCTGTATAGCACACTGAGTCAATGCGGTTTTAGCCTCTCTGGTGTCAACACTCTGTCTCATTTTGGATTTTTTTTTTCTCCCCAAAATCAGAGTATTGACACCAGAGAGGCTGAATACCGCACTGAGTCAATGCCTCTCTGGTCTCAACACTGTCTGAGTTTTGATTTTTTTTCCCCCAAAATCAGACAGAGTATTGACACCAGAGAGGCTGAATACCGCACTGAGTCAATGCGGTCTTAGCCTCTCTGGTCTCAACACTGTCTGATTTGGGATTTTTTTTTTTTTTTCAAAAATCAGACAGAGGATTGACACCAGAGAGGCTGAATACCGCACTGAGTCAATGCGGTTTTAGCCTCTCTGTTGTCAACACTCTGTCTGATTTTGGATTTTTTTTTTTTTCCCAAAATCAGAGTATTGACACCAGAGAGGCTGAATACCGCACTGAGTCAATGCGGTCTTAGCCTCTCTGGTCTCAACACTCTGTCTGATTTGGGATTTTTTTTTTTTTTTTCAAAAATCAGACAGAGGATTGACACCAGAGAGGCTGAATACCGCACTGAGTCAATGCGGTTTTAGCCTCTCTGTTGTCAACACTCTGTCTGATTTTGGATTTTTTTTTTTTTCCCAAAATCAGAGTATTGACACCAGAGAGGCTGAATACCGCACTGAGTCAATGCGGTCTTAGCCTCTCTGGTCTCAACACTCTGTCTGATTATGGAAAAAAAAAAATCTCCCAAAATCAGACAGAGTATTGACACCAGAGAGGCTGTATAGCACACTGAGTCAATGCGGTTTTAGCCTCTCTGGTGTCAACACTCTGTCTCATTTTGGATTTTTTTTTTCCCCCAAAATCAGAGTATTGACACCAGAGAGGCTGAATACCGCACTGAGTCAATGCCTCTCTGGTCTCAACACTGTCTGAGTTTTGATTTTTTTTTCCCCAAAATCAGACAGAGTATTGACACCAGAGAGGCTGAATACCGCACTGAGTCAATGCGGTCTTAGCCTCTCTGGTCTCAACACTCTGTCTGATTTGGGATTTTTTTTTTTTCCAAAAATCAGACAGAGGATTGACACCAGAGAGGCTGAATACCGCACTGAGTCAATGCGGTTTTAGCCTCTCTGTTGTCAACACTTTGTCTGATTTTTTTTTTTTTTTTTTCTCCCAAAATCAGAGTATTGACACCAGAGAGGCTGAATACCGCACTGAGTCAATGCGGTCTTAGCCTCTCTGGTCTCAACACTGTCTGATTTTGGATTTTTTTTTTTTTCCAAAATCAGACTTGACACCAGAGAGGCTGAATACCGCACTGAGTCAATGCGGTCTTAGCCTCTCTGGTCTCAACACTCTGTCTGATTTGGGATTTTTTTTTTTTTTCCAAAAATCAGACAGAGGATTGACACCAGAGAGGCTGAATACCGCACTGAGTCAATGCGGTCTTAGCCTCTCTGGTCTCAACACTCTGTCTGAATTTGGAAAAAAAAAAAAAAATCCCAAAATCAGACAGAGGATTGACACCAGAGAGGCTGAATACCGCACTGAGTCAATGCGGTTTTAGCCTCTCTGTTGTCAACACTCTGTCTGATTTTTTATTTTATTTTTTCCCCCCAAAATCAGAGTATTGACACCAGAGAGGCTGAATACCGCACTGAGTCAATGCGGTCTTAGCCTCTCTGGTCTCAACACTCTGTCTGATTTTGGATTTTTCCCCCCCCCCCCCAAAATCAGACAGAGTATTTACACCAGAGAGGCTGAATACCGCACTGAGTCAATGCAGTCTTAGCCTCTCTGGTCTCAACAATCTGTCTGATTTTGGATTTTTTTTTTTTTTTCCAAAATCAGAGTATTGACACCAGAGAGGCTGAATACCGCACTGAGTCAATGCGGTCATAGCCTCTCTGGTCTCAACACTCTGTCTGATTTTGGATTTTTTTCCCCCCCAAAATCAGACAGAGTATTGACACCAGAGAGGCTGAATACCGCACTGAGTCAATGCGGTCTTAGCCTCTCTGGTCTCAATACTCTGTCTGATTTGGGATTTTTTTTTTTTTCCCAAAAATCAGACAGAGTATTGACACCAGCACACCAGCACCTAGCACACTGAGTCAATGCGGTTTTAGCCTCTCTGGTGTCAACACTCTGTCTGATTTTTGATTCCCCCCCCCCAAAAATAAATCAGAGTATTGACACCAGAGAGGCTGAATACCGCACTGAGTCAATGTGGTCTTAGCCTCTCTGGTCTCAACACTCTGTCTGATTTTTGGTTTTTCTTTTTTTTTTTTTCCAAAATCAGACTTGACACCAGAGAGGCTGAATACCGCACTGAGTCAATGCGGTCTTAGCCTCTCTGGTCTCAACACTCCGTCTGATTTTGGATTTTTTTTTCTCCCCAAAATCAGACAGAGTATTGACACCAGAGAGGCTGAATACTGCACTGAGTCAATGCGGTCTTAGCCTCTCTATGGTCTCAACACTGATTTTGGAAAAAAGAAAAAATCTCCCAAAATCAGACAGAGTATTGACACCAGAGAGGCTGTATAGCACACTGAGTCAATGCGGTCTTAGCCTCTCTGCTCTCAACACTCTGTCTGATTTTGGATTCCCCCCCCCCCCCCCCCCAAAATCAGACAGAGTATTGACACCAGAGAGGCTGAATACCGCACTGAGTCAATGCAGTCTTAGCCTCTCTGGTCTCAACAATCTGTCTGATTTCGGATTTTTTTTTTTCATCCCAAAATCAGAGTATTGACACCAGAGAGGCTGAATACCGCACTGAGTCAATGTGGTCTTAGCCTCTCTGGTCTCAACACTCTGATTTTTGGAAAAATAATAATAATCCCAAAATCAGACAGAGTATTGACACCAGAGAGGCTGTATAGCACACTGATTCAATGCGGTTTTAGCCTCTCTGGTCTCAATACTCTGTCTGATTTTGGATTTTTTTTTTCTTCCCAAAATCAGACAGAGTACTGACACCAGAGAGGCTGAATACCGCACTGAGTCAATGCGGTCTTAGCCTCTCTGGTCTCAACACTCTGTCTGATTTTGGATTTTTTTTTTCCCCCCCAAAATCAGACTTGACACCAGAGAGGCTGAATACCGCACTGAGTCAATGCGGTCTTAGCCTCTCTGGTCTCAACAATCTGTCTGATTTGGGATTTTTTTTTTTTTTTTCAAAAATCAGACAGAGGATTGACACCAGAGAGGCTGAATACCGCACTGAGTCAATGCGGTTTTAGCCTCTCTGTTGTCAACACTCTGTCTGATTTTGGATTTTTTTTTTTTTCCCAAAATCAGAGTATTGACACCAGAGAGGCTGAATACCGCACTGAGTCAATGCGGTCTTAGCCTCTCTGGTCTCAACACTCTGTCTGATTATGGAAAAAAAAAAATCTCCCAAAATCAGACAGAGTATTGACACCAGAGAGGCTGTATAGCACACTGAGTCAATGCGGTTTTAGCCTCTCTGGTGTCAACACTCTGTCTCATTTTGGATTTTTTTTTTCCCCCAAAATCAGAGTATTGACACCAGAGAGGCTGAATACCGCACTGAGTCAATGCCTCTCTGGTCTCAACACTGTCTGAGTTTTGATTTTTTTTTCCCCAAAATCAGACAGAGTATTGACACCAGAGAGGCTGAATACCGCACTGAGTCAATGCGGTCTTAGCCTCTCTGGTCTCAACACTCTGTCTGATTTGGGATTTTTTTTTTTTCCAAAAATCAGACAGAGGATTGACACCAGAGAGGCTGAATACCGCACTGAGTCAATGCGGTTTTAGCCTCTCTGTTGTCAACACTTTGTCTGATTTTTTTTTTTTTTTTTTCTCCCAAAATCAGAGTATTGACACCAGAGAGGCTGAATACCGCACTGAGTCAATGCGGTCTTAGCCTCTCTGGTCTCAACACTGTCTGATTTTGGATTTTTTTTTTTTTCCAAAATCAGACTTGACACCAGAGAGGCTGAATACCGCACTGAGTCAATGCGGTCTTAGCCTCTCTGGTCTCAACACTCTGTCTGATTTGGGATTTTTTTTTTTTTTCCAAAAATCAGACAGAGGATTGACACCAGAGAGGCTGAATACCGCACTGAGTCAATGCGGTCTTAGCCTCTCTGGTCTCAACACTCTGTCTGAATTTGGAAAAAAAAAAAAAAATCCCAAAATCAGACAGAGGATTGACACCAGAGAGGCTGAATACCGCACTGAGTCAATGCGGTTTTAGCCTCTCTGTTGTCAACACTCTGTCTGATTTTTTATTTTATTTTTTCCCCCCAAAATCAGAGTATTGACACCAGAGAGGCTGAATACCGCACTGAGTCAATGCGGTCTTAGCCTCTCTGGTCTCAACACTCTGTCTGATTTTGGATTTTTCCCCCCCCCCCCAAAATCAGACAGAGTATTTACACCAGAGAGGCTGAATACCGCACTGAGTCAATGCAGTCTTAGCCTCTCTGGTCTCAACAATCTGTCTGATTTTGGATTTTTTTTTTTTTTTCCAAAATCAGAGTATTGACACCAGAGAGGCTGAATACCGCACTGAGTCAATGCGGTCATAGCCTCTCTGGTCTCAACACTCTGTCTGATTTTGGATTTTTTTCCCCCCCAAAATCAGACAGAGTATTGACACCAGAGAGGCTGAATACCGCACTGAGTCAATGCGGTCTTAGCCTCTCTGGTCTCAATACTCTGTCTGATTTGGGATTTTTTTTTTTTTCCCAAAAATCAGACAGAGTATTGACACCAGCACACCAGCACCTAGCACACTGAGTCAATGCGGTTTTAGCCTCTCTGGTGTCAACACTCTGTCTGATTTTTGATTCCCCCCCCCAAAAAATAAATCAGAGTATTGACACCAGAGAGGCTGAATACCGCACTGAGTCAATGTGGTCTTAGCCTCTCTGGTCTCAACACTCTGTCTGATTTTTGGTTTTTCTTTTTTTTTTTTTCCAAAATCAGACTTGACACCAGAGAGGCTGAATACCGCACTGAGTCAATGCGGTCTTAGCCTCTCTGGTCTCAACACTCCGTCTGATTTTGGATTTTTTTTTCTCCCCAAAATCAGACAGAGTATTGACACCAGAGAGGCTGAATACTGCACTGAGTCAATGCGGTCTTAGCCTCTCTATGGTCTCAACACTGATTTTGGAAAAAAGAAAAAATCTCCCAAAATCAGACAGAGTATTGACACCAGAGAGGCTGTATAGCACACTGAGTCAATGCGGTCTTAGCCTCTCTGCTCTCAACACTCTGTCTGATTTTGGATTCCCCCCCCCCCCCCCCCCAAAATCAGACAGAGTATTGACACCAGAGAGGCTGAATACCGCACTGAGTCAATGCAGTCTTAGCCTCTCTGGTCTCAACAATCTGTCTGATTTCGGATTTTTTTTTTCATCCCAAAATCAGAGTATTGACACCAGAGAGGCTGAATACCGCACTGAGTCAATGTGGTCTTAGCCTCTCTGGTCTCAACACTCTGATTTTTGGAAAAATAATAATAATCCCAAAATCAGACAGAGTATTGACACCAGAGAGGCTGTATAGCACACTGATTCAATGCGGTTTTAGCCTCTCTGGTCTCAATACTCTGTCTGATTTTGGATTTTTTTTTTCTTCCCAAAATCAGACAGAGTACTGACACCAGAGAGGCTGAATACCGCACTGAGTCAATGCGGTCTTAGCCTCTCTGGTCTCAACACTCTGTCTGATTTTGGATTTTTTTTTTCCCCCCCAAAATCAGACTTGACACCAGAGAGGCTGAATACCGCACTGAGTCAATGCGGTCTTAGCCTCTCTGGTCTCAACAATCTGTCTGATTTGGGATTTTTTTTTTTCCCCCCAAAATCAGAGTATTGACACCAGAGAGGCTGAATACGCGCACTGAGTCAATGCGGTTTTAGCCTCTCTGTTGTCAACACTCTGTCTGATTTTTTTTTTTTTTTTTTCCCCAAAATCAGAGTATTGACACCAGAGAGGCTGAATACCGCACTGAGTCAATGCGGTCTTAGCCTCTCTGGTCTCAACACTCTGTCTGATTTTTGGTTTTTCTTTTTTCTTTTTTTCCAAAATCAGACTTGACACCAGAGAGGCTGAATACCGCACTGAGTTAATGCGGTCTTAGCCTCTCTGGTCTCAACACTCCGTCTGATTTTGGATTTTTTTTTCTCCCCAAAATCAGACAGAGTATTGACACCAGAGAGGCTGAATACTGCACTGAGTCAATGCGGTCTTAGCCTCTCTGGTCTCAACACTGATTTTGGAAAAAAGAAAAAATCTCCCAAAATCAGACAGAGTATTGACACCAGAGAGGCTGTATAGCACACTGAGTCAATGCGGTCTTAGCCTCTCTGCTCTCAACACTCTGTCTGATTTCGGATTCCCCCCCCCCCCCCCCCCCCAAAATCAGACAGAGTATTGACACCAGAGAGGCTGAATACCGCACTGAGTCAATGCAGTCTTAGCCTCTCTGGTCTCAACAATCTGTCTGATTTCGGATTTTTTTTTTTTCATCCCAAAATCAGAGTATTGACACCAGAGAGGCTGAATACCGCACTGAGTCAATGTGGTCTTAGCCTCTCTGGTCTCAACACTCTGATTTTTGGAAAAATAATAATAATCCCAAAATCAGACAGAGTATTGACACCAGAGAGGCTGTATAGCACACTGAGTCAATGCGGTCTTAGCCTCTCTGGTCTCAATACTCTGTCTGATTTTGGATTTTTTTTTCTCCCAAAATCAGACAGAGTATTGACACCAGAGAGGCTGTATAGCACACTGATTCAATGCGGTTTTAGCCTCTCTGGTCTCAATACTCTGTCTGATTTTGGATTTTTTTTTTTTCCCAAAATCAGACAGAGTATTGACACCAGAGAGGCTGAATACTGCACTGAGTCAATGCGGTCTTAGCCTCTCTGGTCTCAACACTCTGTCTGATTTTGGATTTT
Organism: Poromitra crassiceps; assembly: GCF_964638095.1. Classification (NCBI taxonomy): domain Eukaryota; kingdom Metazoa; phylum Chordata; class Actinopteri; order Beryciformes; family Melamphaidae; genus Poromitra; species Poromitra crassiceps. The sequence goes on from NW_028152094.1 coordinate 126,193, forward strand.
TTTTTTCCCCCCAAAATCAGACTTGACACCAGAGAGGCTGAATACCGCACTGAGTCAATGCGGTCTTAGCCTCTCTGGTCTCAACAATCTGTCTGATTTGGGATTTTTTTTTTTTTCCCCCAAAATAAGAGTATTGACACCAGAGAGGCTGAATACCGCACTGAGTCAATGCGGTTTTAGCCTCTCTGTTGTCAACACTCTGTCTGATTTTTTTTTTTTTTTTTTTCCCCAAAATCAGAGTATTGACACCAGAGAGGCTGAATACCGCACTGAGTCAATGCGGTCTTAGCCTCTCTGGTCTCAACACTCTGTCTGATTATGGAAAAAAAAAAAATCTCCCAAAATCAGACAGAGTATTGACACCAGAGAGGCTGTATAGCACACTGAGTCAATGCGGTTTTAGCCTCTCTGGTGTCAACACTCTGTCTCATTTTGGATTTTTTTTTTTTCCCCAAAATCAGAGTATTGACACCAGAGAGGCTGAATACCGCACTGAGTCAATGCCTCTCTGGTCTCAACACTGTCTGAGTTTTGATTTTTTTCCCCCAAAATCAGACAGAGTATTGACACCAGAGAGGCTGAATACCGCACTGAGTCAATGCGGTCTTAGCCTCTCTGGTCTCAACACTCTGTCTGATTTTTTTTTTTTTTTTTTTACCAAAATCAGAGTATTGACACCAGAGAGGCTGAATACCGCACTGAGTCAATGCGGTCTTAGCCTCTCTGGTCTCAACACTGTCTGATTTGGGATTTTTTTTTTCTCCCAAAAATCAGACAGAGGATTGACACCAGAGAGGCTGAATACCGCACTGAGTCAATGCGGTTTTAGCCTCTCTGTTGTCAACACTCTGTCTGATTTTTTTTTTTTTTTTTTACCAAAATCAGAGTATTGACACCAGAGAGGTTGAATACCGCACTGAGTCAATGCGGTCTTAGCCTCTCTGGTCTCAACACTGTCTGATTTTGGATTTTTTTTTTTTTTCCAAAATCAGACTTGACACCAGAGAGGCTGAATACCGCACTGAGTCAATGCGGTCTTAGCCTCTCTGGTCTCAACACTCTGTCTGAATTTGGAAAAAAAAAAAAAACTCCCAAAATCAGACAGAGGATTGACACCAGAGAGGCTGAATACCACACTGAGTCAATGCGGTTTTAGCCTCTCTGTTGTCAACACTCTGTCTGATTTTTTTTTTTTTTTTTTTTTCCCAAAATCAGAGTATTGACACCAGAGAGGCTGTATAGCACACTGAGTCAATGCGGTTTTAGCCTCTCTGGTGTCAACACTCTGTCTCATTTTGGATTTTTTTTTTCTCCCCAAAATCAGAGTATTGACACCAGAGAGGCTGAATACCGCACTGAGTCAATGCCTCTCTGGTCTCAACACTGTCTGAGTTTTGATTTTTTTTCCCCCAAAATCAGACAGAGTATTGACACCAGAGAGGCTGAATACCGCACTGAGTCAATGCGGTCTTAGCCTCTCTGGTCTCAACACTCTGTCTGATTTGGGATTTTTTTTTTTTTTTCAAAAATCAGACAGAGGATTGACACCAGAGAGGCTGAATACCGCACTGAGTCAATGCGGTTTTAGCCTCTCTGTTGTCAACACTCTGTCTGATTTTGGATTTTTTTTTTTTTCCCAAAATCAGAGTATTGACACCAGAGAGGCTGAATACCGCACTGAGTCAATGCGGTCTTAGCCTCTCTGGTCTCAACACTCTGTCTGATTATGGAAAAAAAAAATCTCCCAAAATCAGACAGAGTATTGACACCAGAGAGGCTGTATAGCACACTGAGTCAATGCGGTTTTAGCCTCTCAGGTGTCAACACTCTGTCTCATTTTGGATTTTTTTTTTTTCCCCAAAATCAGAGTATTGACACCAGAGAGGCTGAATACCGCACTGAGTCAATGCCTCTCTGGTCTCAACACTGTCTGAGTTTTGATTTTTTTTCCCCCAAAATCAGACAGAGTATTGACACCAGAGAGGCTGAATACCGCACTGAGTCAATGCGGTCTTAGCCTCTCTGGTCTCAACACTCTGTCTGATTTGGGATTTTTTTTTCCCCAAAAATCAGACAGAGGATTGACACCAGAGAGGCTGAATACCGCACTGAGTCAATGCGGTTTTAGCCTCTCTGTTGTCAACACTCTGTCTGATTTTTTTTTTTTTTCCCAAAATCAGAGTATTGACACCAGAGAGGCTGAATACCGCACTGAGTCAATGCGGTCTTAGCCTCTCTGGTCTCAACACTGTCTGATTTTGGATTTTTTTTTTTTTTCCAAAATCAGACTTGACACCAGAGAGGCTGAATACCGCACTGAGTCAATGCGGTCTTAGCCTCTCTGGTGTCAACACTCTGTCTGAATTTGGAAAAAAAAAAAAAACTCCCAAAATCAGACAGAGGATTGACACCAGAGAGGCTGAATACCACACTGAGTCAATGCGGTTTTAGCCTCTCTGTTGTCAACACTCTGTCTGATTTTTTATTTTATTTCCCCCCCCCAAAATCAGAATATTGACACCAGAGAGGCTGAATACCGCACTGAGTCAATGCGGTCTTAGCCTCTCTGGTCTCAACACTCTGTCTGATTTTGGATTTTTTTTCCCCCCCAAAATCAGACAGAGTATTGACACCAGAGAGGCTGAATACCGCACTGAGTCAATGCAGTCTTAGCCTCTCTGGTCTCAACACTCTGTCTGATTTGGGATTTTTTTTTTTTTTTCCAAAAATCAGACAGAGGATTGACACCAGAGAGGCTGAATACCGCACTGAGTCAATGCGGTCTTAGCCTCTCTGGTCTCAACACTCTGTCTGAATTTGGAAAAAAAAAAAAACTCCCAAAATCAGACAGAGGATTGACACCAGAGAGGCTGAATACCGCACTGAGTCAATGCGGTTTTAGCCTCTCTGTTGTCAACACTCTGTCTGATTTTTTATTTTATTTTTTCCCCCCAAAATCAGAGTATTGACACCAGAGAGGCTGAATACCGCACTGAGTCAATGCGGTCTTAGCCTCTCTGGTCTCAACAATCTGTCTGATTTTGGATTTTTTTTTTTTTTTTTTCCAAAATCAGAGTATTGACACCAGAGAGGCTGAATACCGCACTGAGTCAATGCGGTCATAGCCTCTCTGGTCTCAACACTCTGTCTGATTTTGGATTTTTTTTCCCCCCCAAAATCAGACAGAGTATTGACACCAGAGAGGCTGAATACCGCACTGAGTCAATGCGGTCTTAGCCTCTCTGGTCTCAACACTCTGTCTGATTTGGGATTTTTTTTTTTTTCCAAAAATCAGACAGAGTATTGACACCAGCACACCAGCACCAGGCACACTGAGTCAATGCGGTTTTAGCCTCTCTGGTGTCAACACTCTGTCTGATTTTTGATTCCCCCCCCCAAAAAAAAAATCAGAGTATTGACACCAGAGAGGCTGAATACCGCACTGAGTCAATGTGGTCTTAGCCTCTCTGGTCTCAACACTCTGTCTGATTTTGGATTTTTTTTTTTTTTTTTTCCAAAATCAGACTTGACACCAGAGAGGCTGAATACCGCACTGAGTCAATGCGGTCTTAGCCTCTCTGGTCTCAACACTCCGTCTGATTTTGGATTTTTTTTTTTCCCAAAATCAGACAGAGTATTGACACCAGAGAGGCTGAATACCGCACTGAGTCAATGCCTCTCTGGTCTCAACACTGTCTGATTTTGGATTTTTTTTCCCTCCCAAAATCAGACAGAGGATTGACACCAGAGAGGCTGAATACCGCACTGAGTCAATGCGGTCTTAGCCTCTCTGGTCTCAACACTCTGTCTGATTATGGAAAAAAAAAAAAAATCTCCCAAAATCAGACAGAGTATTGACACCAGAGAGGCTGTATAGCACACTGAGTCAATGCGGTTTTAGCCTCTCTGGTGTCAACACTCTGTCTCATTTTGGATTTTTTTTTTTTCCCCAAAATCAGAGTATTGACACCAGAGAGGCTGAATACCGCACTGAGTCAATGCCTCTCTGGTCTCAACACTGTCTGAGTTTTGATTTTTTTTTCCCCAAAATCAGACAGAGTATTGACACCAGAGAGGCTGAATACCGCACTGAGTCAATGCGGTCTTAGCCTCTCTGGTCTCAACACTCTGTCTGATTTAGGATTTTTTTTTTTTTCCAAAAATCAGACAGAGGATTGACACCAGAGAGGCTGAATACCGCACTGAGTCAATGCGGTTTTAGCCTCTCTGTTGTCAACACTTTGTCTGATTTTTTTTTTTTTTTTTTTCCAAAATCAGAGTATTGACACCAGAGAGGCTGAATACCGCACTGAGTCAATGCGGTCTTAGCCTCTCTGGTCTCAACACTGTCTGATTTTGGATTTTTTTTTTTTTCCAAAATCAGACTTGACACCAGAGAGGCTGAATACCGCACTGAGTCAATGCGGTCTTAGCCTCTCTGGTCTCAACACTCTGTCTGATTTGGGATTTTTTTTTTTTCCAAAAATCAGACAGAGGATTGACACCAGAGAGGCTGAATACCGCACTGAGTCAATGCGGTCTTAGCCTCTCTGGTCTCAACACTCTGTCTGAATTTGGAAAAAAAAAAAAAAATCCCAAAATCAGACAGAGGATTGACACCAGAGAGGCTGAATACCGCACTGAGTCAATGCGGTTTTAGCCTCTCTGTTGTCAACACTCTGTCTGATTTTTTATTTTATTTTTTCCCCCCAAAATCAGAGTATTGACACCAGAGAGGCTGAATACCGCACTGAGTCAATGCGGTCTTAGCCTCTCTGGTCTCAACACTCTGTCTGATTTTGGATTTTTTTTCCCCCCCCCAAAATCAGACAGAGTATTTACACCAGAGAGGCTGAATACCGCACTGAGTCAATGCAGTCTTAGCCTCTCTGGTCTCAACAATCTGTCTGATTTTGGATTTTTTTTTTTTTTTCCAAAATCAGAGTATTGACACCAGAGAGGCTGAATACCGCACTGAGTCAATGCGGTCATAGCCTCTCTGGTCTCAACACTCTGTCTGATTTTGGATTTTTTTCCCTCCCAAAATCAGACAGAGTATTGACACCAGAGAGGCTGAATACCGCACTGAGTCAATGCGGTCTTAGCCTCTCTGGTCTCAATACTCTGTCTGATTTGGGATTTTTTTTTTTTTTCCAAAAATCAGACAGAGTATTGACACCAGCACACCAGCACCTAGCACACTGAGTCAATGCGGTTTTAGCCTCTCTGGTGTCAACACTCTGTCTGATTTTTGATTCCCCCCCCCCAAAAAAAAATCAGAGTATTGACACCAGAGAGGCTGAATACCGCACTGAGTCAATGTGGTCTTAGCCTCTCTGGTCTCAACACTCTGTCTGATTTTTGGTTTTTCTTTTTTTTTTTTTTTCCAAAATCAGACTTGACACCAGAGAGGCTGAATACCGCACTGAGTCAATGCAGTCTTAGCCTCTCTGGTCTCAACACTCCGTCTGATTTTGGATTTTTTTTTCTCCCCAAAATCAGACAGAGTATTGACACCAGAGAGGCTGAATACTGCACTGAGACAATGCGGTCTTAGCCTCTCTGGTCTCAACACTGATTTTGGAAAAAAGAAAAAATCTCCCAAAATCAGACAGAGTATTGACACCAGAGAGGCTGAATACCGCACTGAGTCAATGCAGTCTTAGCCTCTCTGGTCTCAACAATCTGTCTGATTTCGGATTTTTTTTTTTTCATCCCAAAATCAGAGTATTGACACCAGAGAGGCTGAATACCGCACTGAGTCAATGTGGTCTTAGCCTCTCTGGTCTCAACACTCTGATTTTTGGAAAAATAATAATAATCCCAAAATCAGACAGAGTATTGACACCAGAGAGGCTGTATAGCACACTGAGTCAATGCGGTCTTAGCCTCTCTGGTCTCAATACTCTGTCTGATTTTGGATTTTTTTTTTTCCCAAAATCAGACAGAGTATTGACACCAGAGAGGCTGTATAGCACACTGATTCAATGCGGTTTTAGCCTCTCTGGTCTCAATACTCTGTCTGATTTTGGATTTTTTTTTTTCTCCCAAAATCAGACAGAGTATTGACACCAGAGAGGCTGAATACCGCACTGAGTCAATGCGGTCTTAGCCTCTCTGGTCTCAACACTCTGTCTGATTTTGGATTTTTTTTTCCCCCCCAAAATCAGACTTGACACCAGAGAGGCTGAATACCGCACTGAGTCAATGCGGTCTTAGCCTCTCTGGTCTCAACAATCTGTCTGATTTGGGATTTTTTTCTTTTCCCCCAAAATCAGAGTATTGACACCAGAGAGGCTGAATACCGCACTGAGTCAATGCGGTTTTAGCCTCTCTGTTGTCAACACTCTGTCTGATTTTTTTTTTTTTTTTTTCCCCAAAATCAGAGTATTGACACCAGAGAGGCTGAATACCGCACTGAGTCAATGCGGTCTTAGCCTCTCTGGTCTCAACACTCTGTCTGATTTTTGGTTTTTCTTTTTTCTTTTTTTCCAAAATCAGACTTGACACCAGAGAGGCTGAATACCGCACTGAGTCAATGCGGTCTTAGCCTCTCTGGTCTCAACACTCCGTCTGATTTTGGATTTTTTTTTCTCCCCAAAATCAGACAGAGTATTGACACCAGAGAGGCTGAATACTGCACTGAGTCAATGCGGTCTTAGCCTCTCTGGTCTCAACACTGATTTTGGAAAAAAGAAAAAATCTCCCAAAATCAGACAGAGTATTGACACCAGAGAGGCTGTATAGCACACTGAGTCAATGCAGTCTTAGCCTCTCTGCTCTCAACACTCTGTCTGATTTTGGATCCCCCCCCCCCCCCCCCCCCCCAAAATCAGACAGAGTATTGACACCAGAGAGGCTGAATACCGCACTGAGTCAATGCAGTCTTAGCCTCTCTGGTCTCAACAATCTGTCTGATTTCTGATTTTTTTTTTTCATCCCAAAATCAGAGTATTGACACCAGAGAGGCTGAATACCGCACTGAGTCAATGTGGTCTTAGCCTCTCTGGTCTCAACACTCTGATTTTTGGAAAAATAATACTAATCCCAAAATCAGACAGAGTATTGACACCAGAGAGGCTGTATAGCACACTGAGTCAATGCGGTCTTAGCCTCTCTGGTCTCAATACTCTGTCTGATTTTGGATTTTTTTTTTTCCCAAAATCAGACAGAGTATTGACACCAGAGAGGCTGTATAGCACACTGATTCAATGCGGTTTTAGCCTCTCTGGTCTCAATACTCTGTCTGATTTTAGATTTTTTTTTTTTCCCAAAATCAGACAGAGTATTGACACCAGAGAGGCTGAATACCGCACTGAGTCAATGCGGTCTTAGCCTCTCTGGTCTCAACACTCTGTCTGATTTTGGATTTTTTTTTTTCCCCCCAAAATCAGACTTGACACCAGAGAGGCTGAATACCGCACTGAGTCAATGCGGTCTTAGCCTCTCTGGTCTCAACAATCTGTCTGATTTGGGATTTTTTTTTTTTCCCCCAAAATCAGAGTATTGACACCAGAGAGGCTGAATACCGCACTGAGTCAATGCGGTTTTAGCCTCTCTGTTGTCAACACTCTGTCTGATTTTTTTTTTTTTTTTTTCCCCAAAATCAGAGTATTGACACAAGAGAGGCTGAATACCGCACTGAGTCAATGCGGTCTTAGCCTCTCTGGTCTCAACACTCTGTCTGATTATGGAAAAAAAAAAAATCTCCCAAAATCAGACAGAGTATTGACACCAGAGAGGCTGTATAGCACACTGAGTCAATGCGGTTTTAGCCTCTCTGGTGTCAACACTCTGTCTCATTTTGGATTTATTTTTTTTCCCCAAAATCAGAGTATTGACACCAGAGAGGCTGAATACCGCACTGAGTCAATGCGGTCTTAGCCTCTCTGGTCTCAACACTCTGTCTGATTTTTTTTTTTTTTTTTTACCAAAATCAGAGTATTGACACCAGAGAGGCTGAATACTGCACTGAGTCAATGCGGTCTTAGCCTCTCTGGTCTCAACACTGTCTGATTTGGGATTTTTTTTTTCTCCCAAAAATCAGACAGAGGATTGACACCAGAGAGGCTGAATACCGCACTGAGTCAATGCGGTTTTAGCCTCTCTGTTGTCAACACTCTGTCTGATTTTTTTTTTTTTTTTTTACCAAAATCAGAGTATTGACACCAGAGAGGCTGAATACCGCACTGAGTCAATGCAGTCTTAGCCTCTCTGGTCTCAACACTCTGTCTGAATTTGGAAAAAAAAAAAAAACTCCCAAAATCAGACAGAGGATTGACACCAGAGAGGCTGAATACCACACTGAGTCAATGCGGTTTTAGCCTCTCTGTTGTCAACACTCTGTCTGATTTTTTTTTTTTTTTTTTTTTCCCAAAATCAGAGTATTGACACCAGAGAGGCTGAATACCGCACTGAGTCAATGCGGTCTTAGCCTCTCTGGTCTCAACACTGTCTGATTTTGGATTTTTTTTTTTTTCCAAAATCAGACTTGACACCAGAGAGGCTGAATACCGCACTGAGTCAATGCGGTCTTAGCCTCTCTGGTCTCAACACTCTGTCTGATTATGAAAAAAAAAAAAAATCTCCCAAAATCAGACAGAGTATTGACACCAGAGAGGCTGTATAGCACACTGAGTCAATGCGGTTTTAGCCTCTCTGGTGTCAACACTCTGTCTCATTTTGGATTTTTTTTTTCTCCCCAAAATCAGAGTATTGACACCAGAGAGGCTGAATACCGCACTGAGTCAATGCCTCTCTGGTCTCAACACTGTCTGAGTTTTGATTTTTTTTCCCCCAAAATCAGACAGAGTATTGACACCAGAGAGGCTGAATACCGCACTGAGTCAATGCGGTCTTAGCCTCTCTGGTCTCAACACTGTCTGATTTGGGATTTTTTTTTTTTTTTCAAAAATCAGACAGAGGATTGACACCAGAGAGGCTGAATACCGCACTGAGTCAATGCGGTTTTAGCCTCTCTGTTGTCAACACTCTGTCTGATTTTGGATTTTTTTTTTTTTCCCAAAATCAGAGTATTGACACCAGAGAGGCTGAATACCGCACTGAGTCAATGCGGTCTTAGCCTCTCTGGTCTCAACACTCTGTCTGATTTGGGATTTTTTTTTTTTTTTTCAAAAATCAGACAGAGGATTGACACCAGAGAGGCTGAATACCGCACTGAGTCAATGCGGTTTTAGCCTCTCTGTTGTCAACACTCTGTCTGATTTTGGATTTTTTTTTTTTTCCCAAAATCAGAGTATTGACACCAGAGAGGCTGAATACCGCACTGAGTCAATGCGGTCTTAGCCTCTCTGGTCTCAACACTCTGTCTGATTATGGAAAAAAAAAAATCTCCCAAAATCAGACAGAGTATTGACACCAGAGAGGCTGTATAGCACACTGAGTCAATGCGGTTTTAGCCTCTCTGGTGTCAACACTCTGTCTCATTTTGGATTTTTTTTTTCCCCCAAAATCAGAGTATTGACACCAGAGAGGCTGAATACCGCACTGAGTCAATGCCTCTCTGGTCTCAACACTGTCTGAGTTTTGATTTTTTTTTCCCCAAAATCAGACAGAGTATTGACACCAGAGAGGCTGAATACCGCACTGAGTCAATGCGGTCTTAGCCTCTCTGGTCTCAACACTCTGTCTGATTTGGGATTTTTTTTTTTTTCCAAAAATCAGACAGAGGATTGACACCAGAGAGGCTGAATACCGCACTGAGTCAATGCGGTTTTAGCCTCTCTGTTGTCAACACTTTGTCTGATTTTTTTTCTTTTTTTTTCTCCCAAAATCAGAGTATTGACACCAGAGAGGCTGAATACCGCACTGAGTCAATGCGGTCTTAGCCTCTCTGGTCTCAACACTGTCTGATTTTGGATTTTTTTTTTTTTCCAAAATCAGACTTGACACCAGAGAGGCTGAATACCGCACTGAGTCAATGCGGTCTTAGCCTCTCTGGTCTCAACACTCTGTCTGATTTGGGATTTTTTTTTTTTTTCCAAAAATCAGACAGAGGATTGACACCAGAGAGGCTGAATACCGCACTGAGTCAATGCGGTCTTAGCCTCTCTGGTCTCAACACTCTGTCTGAATTTGGAAAAAAAAAAAAAAATCCCAAAATCAGACAGAGGATTGACACCAGAGAGGCTGAATACCGCACTGAGTCAATGCGGTTTTAGCCTCTCTGTTGTCAACACTCTGTCTGATTTTTTATTTTATTTTTTCCCCCCAAAATCAGAGTATTGACACCAGAGAGGCTGAATACCGCACTGAGTCAATGCGGTCTTAGCCTCTCTGGTCTCAACACTCTGTCTGATTTTGGATTTTTTCCCCCCCCCCCAAAATCAGACAGAGTATTTACACCAGAGAGGCTGAATACCGCACTGAGTCAATGCAGTCTTAGCCTCTCTGGTCTCAACAATCTGTCTGATTTTGGATTTTTTTTTTTTTTTCCAAAATCAGAGTATTGACACCAGAGAGGCTGAATACCGCACTGAGTCAATGCGGTCATAGCCTCTCTGGTCTCAACACTCTGTCTGATTTTGGATTTTTTTCCCCCCCAAAATCAGACAGAGTATTGACACCAGAGAGGCTGAATACCGCACTGAGTCAATGCGGTCTTAGCCTCTCTGGTCTCAATACTCTGTCTGATTTGGGATTTTTTTTTTTTTCCCAAAAATCAGACAGAGTATTGACACCAGCACACCAGCACCTAGCACACTGAGTCAATGCGGTTTTAGCCTCTCTGGTGTCAACACTCTGTCTGATTTTTGATTCCCCCCCCCCAAAAAAAAATCAGAGTATTGACACCAGAGAGGCTGAATACCGCACTGAGTCAATGTGGTCTTAGCCTCTCTGGTCTCAACACTCTGTCTGATTTTTGGTTTTTCTTTTTTTTTTTTTCCAAAATCAGACTTGACACCAGAGAGGCTGAATACCGCACTGAGTCAATGCGGTCTTAGCCTCTCTGGTCTCAACACTCCGTCTGATTTTGGATTTTTTTTTCTCCCCAAAATCAGACAGAGTATTGACACCAGAGAGGCTGAATACTGCACTGAGTCAATGCGGTCTTAGCCTCTCTATGGTCTCAACACTGATTTTGGAAAAAAGAAAAAATCTCCCAAAATCAGACAGAGTATTGACACCAGAGAGGCTGTATAGCACACTGAGTCAATGCGGTCTTAGCCTCTCTGCTCTCAACACTCTGTCTGATTTTGGATTCCCCCCCCCCCCCCCCCCCAAAATCAGACAGAGTATTGACACCAGAGAGGCTGAATACCGCACTGAGTCAATGCAGTCTTAGCCTCTCTGGTCTCAACAATCTGTCTGATTTCGGATTTTTTTTTTTCATCCCAAAATCAGAGTATTGACACCAGAGAGGCTGAATACCGCACTGAGTCAATGTGGTCTTAGCCTCTCTGGTCTCAACACTCTGATTTTTGGAAAAATAATAATAATCCCAAAATCAGACAGAGTATTGACACCAGAGAGGCTGTATAGCACACTGAGTCAATGCGGTCTTAGCCTCTCTGGTCTCAATACTCTGTCTGATTTTGGATTTATTTTTTTTCCCAAAATCAGACAGAGTATTGACACCAGAGAGGCTGTATAGCACACTGATTCAATGCGGTTTTAGCCTCTCTGGTCTCAATACTCTGTCTGATTTTGGATTTTTTTTTTTCCCCAAAATCAGACAGAGTACTGACACCAGAGAGGCTGAATACCGCACTGAGTCAATGCGGTCTTAGCCTCTCTGGTCTCAACACTCTGTCTGATTTTGGATTTTTTTTTTCCCCCCCAAAATCAGACTTGACACCAGAGAGGCTGAATACCGCACTGAGTCAATGCGGTCTTAGCCTCTCTGGTCTCAACAATCTGTCTGATTTGGGATTTTTTTTTTTTCCCCCCAAAATCAGAGTATTGACACCAGAGAGGCTGAATACGCGCACTGAGTCAATGCGGTTTTAGCCTCTCTGTTGTCAACACTCTGTCTGATTTTTTTTTTTTTTTTTTCCCCAAAATCAGAGTATTGACACCAGAGAGGCTGAATACCGCACTGAGTCAATGCGGTCTTAGCCTCTCTGGTCTCAACACTCTGTCTGATTTTTGGTTTTTCTTTTTTCTTTTTTTCCAAAATCAGACTTGACACCAGAGAGGCTGAATACCGCACTGAGTTAATGCGGTCTTAGCCTCTCTGGTCTCAACACTCCGTCTGATTTTGGATTTTTTTTTCTCCCCAAAATCAGACAGAGTATTGACACCAGAGAGGCTGAATACTGCACTGAGTCAATGCGGTCTTAGCCTCTCTGGTCTCAACACTGATTTTGGAAAAAAGAAAAAATCTCCCAAAATCAGACAGAGTATTGACACCAGAGAGGCTGTATAGCACACTGAGTCAATGCGGTCTTAGCCTCTCTGCTCTCAACACTCTGTCTGATTTCGGATTCCCCCCCCCCCTCCCCCCCCCAAAATCAGACAGAGTATTGACACCAGAGAGGCTGAATACCGCACTGAGTCAATGCAGTCTTAGCCTCTCTGGTCTCAACAATCTGTCTGATTTCGGATTTTTTTTTTTTCATCCCAAAATCAGAGTATTGACACCAGAGAGGCTGAATACCGCACTGAGTCAATGTGGTCTTAGCCTCTCTGGTCTCAACACTCTGATTTTTGGAAAAATAATAATAATCCCAAAATCAGACAGAGTATTGACACCAGAGAGGCTGTATAGCACACTGAGTCAATGCGGTCTTAGCCTCTCTGGTCTCAATACTCTGTCTGATTTTGGATTTTTTTTTTCCCAAAATCAGACAGAGTATTGACACCAGAGAGGCTGTATAGCACACTGATTCAATGCGGTTTTAGCCTCTCTGGTCTCAATACTCTGTCTGATTTTGGATTTTTTTTTTCTTCCCAAAATCAGACAGAGTATTGACACCAGAGAGGCTGAATACCGCACTGAGTCAATGCGGTCTTAGCCTCTCTGGTCTCAACACTCTGTCTGATTTTGGATTTTTTTTTTCCCCCCCAAAATCAGACTTGACACCAGAGAGGCTGAATTCCGCACTGAGTCAATGCGGTCTTAGCCTCTCTGGTCTCAACAATCTGTCTGATTTGGGATTTTTTTTTTTTTCCCCCAAAATAAGAGTATTGACACCAGAGAGGCTGAATACCGCACTGAGTCAATGCGGTTTTAGCCTCTCTGTTGTCAACACTCTGTCTGATTTTTTTTTTTTTTTTTTTCCCCAAAATCAGAGTATTGACACCAGAGAGGCTGAATACCGCACTGAGTCAATGCGGTCTTAGCCTCTCTGGTCTCAACACTCTGTCTGATTATGGAAAAAAAAAAAAATCTCCCAAAATCAGACAGAGTATTGACACCAGAGAGGCTGTATAGCACACTGAGTCAATGCGGTTTTAGCCTCTCTGGTGTCAACACTCTGTCTCATTTTGGATTTTTTTTTTTTCCCCAAAATCAGAGTATTGACACCAGAGAGGCTGAATACCGCACTGAGTCAATGCCTCTCTGGTCTCAACACTGTCTGAGTTTTGATTTTTTTCCCCCAAAATCAGACAGAGTATTGACACCAGAGAGGCTGAATACCGCACTGAGTCAATGCGGTCTTAGCCTCTCTGGTCTCAACACTCTGTCTGATTTTTTTTTTTTTTTTTTTACCAAAATCAGAGTATTGACACCAGAGAGGCTGAATACCGCACTGAGTCAATGCGGTCTTAGCCTCTCTGGTCTCAACACTGTCTGATTTGGGATTTTTTTTTTCTCCCAAAAATCAGACAGAGGATTGACACCAGAGAGGCTGAATACCGCACTGAGTCAATGCGGTTTTAGCCTCTCTGTTGTCAACACTCTGTCTGATTTTTTTTTTTTTTTTTTACCAAAATCAGAGTATTGACACCAGAGAGGTTGAATACCGCACTGAGTCAATGCGGTCTTAGCCTCTCTGGTCTCAACACTGTCTGATTTTGGATTTTTTTTTTTTTTCCAAAATCAGACTTGACACCAGAGAGGCTGAATACCGCACTGAGTCAATGCGGTCTTAGCCTCTCTGGTCTCAACACTCTGTCTGAATTTGGAAAAAAAAAAAAAACTCCCAAAATCAGACAGAGGATTGACACCAGAGAGGCTGAATACCACACTGAGTCAATGCGGTTTTAGCCTCTCTGTTGTCAACACTCTGTCTGATTTTTTTTTTTTTTTTTTTTCCCAAAATCAGAGTATTGACACCAGAGAGGCTGTATAGCACACTGAGTCAATGCGGTTTTAGCCTCTCTGGTGTCAACACTCTGTCTCATTTTGGATTTTTTTTTTCTCCCCAAAATCAGAGTATTGACACCAGAGAGGCTGAATACCGCACTGAGTCAATGCCTCTCTGGTCTCAACACTGTCTGAGTTTTGATTTTTTTTCCCCCAAAATCAGACAGAGTATTGACACCAGAGAGGCTGAATACCGCACTGAGTCAATGCGGTCTTAGCCTCTCTGGTCTCAACACTCTGTCTGATTTGGGATTTTTTTTTTTTTTTCAAAAATCAGACAGAGGATTGACACCAGAGAGGCTGAATACCGCACTGAGTCAATGCGGTTTTAGCCTCTCTGTTGTCAACACTCTGTCTGATTTTGGATTTTTTTTTTTTTCCCAAAATCAGAGTATTGACACCAGAGAGGCTGAATACCGCACTGAGTCAATGCGGTCTTAGCCTCTCTGGTCTCAACACTCTGTCTGATTATGGAAAAAAAAAATCTCCCAAAATCAGACAGAGTATTGACACCAGAGAGGCTGTATAGCACACTGAGTCAATGCGGTTTTAGCCTCTCAGGTGTCAACACTCTGTCTCATTTTGGATTTTTTTTTTTCCCCCAAAATCAGAGTATTGACACCAGAGAGGCTGAATACCGCACTGAGTCAATGCCTCTCTGGTCTCAACACTGTCTGAGTTTTGATTTTTTTTCCCCCAAAATCAGACAGAGTATTGACACCAGAGAGGCTGAATACCGCACTGAGTCAATGCGGTCTTAGCCTCTCTGGTCTCAACACTCTGTCTGATTTGGGATTTTTTTTTCCCCAAAAATCAGACAGAGGATTGACACCAGAGAGGCTGAATACCGCACTGAGTCAATGCGGTTTTAGCCTCTCTGTTGTCAACACTCTGTCTGATTTTTTTTTTTTTTCCCAAAATCAGAGTATTGACACCAGAGAGGCTGAATACCGCACTGAGTCAATGCGGTCTTAGCCTCTCTGGTCTCAACACTGTCTGATTTTGGATTTTTTTTTTTTTTCCAAAATCAGACTTGACACCAGAGAGGCTGAATACCGCACTGAGTCAATGCGGTCTTAGCCTCTCTGGTGTCAACACTCTGTCTGAATTTGGAAAAAAAAAAAAAACTCCCAAAATCAGACAGAGGATTGACACCAGAGAGGCTGAATACCACACTGAGTCAATGCGGTTTTAGCCTCTCTGTTGTCAACACTCTGTCTGATTTTTTATTTTATTTTCCCCCCCCAAAATCAGAATATTGACACCAGAGAGGCTGAATACCGCACTGAGTCAATGCGGTCTTAGCCTCTCTGGTCTCAACACTCTGTCTGATTTTGGATTTTTTTTCCCCCCCAAAATCAGACAGAGTATTGACACCAGAGAGGCTGAATACCGCACTGAGTCAATGCAGTCTTAGCCTCTCTGGTCTCAACACTCTGTCTGATTTGGGATTTTTTTTTTTTTTTCCAAAAATCAGACAGAGGATTGACACCAGAGAGGCTGAATACCGCACTGAGTCAATGCGGTCTTAGCCTCTCTGGTCTCAACACTCTGTCTGAATTTGGAAAAAAAAAAAAACTCCCAAAATCAGACAGAGGATTGACACCAGAGAGGCTGAATACCGCACTGAGTCAATGCGGTTTTAGCCTCTCTGTTGTCAACACTCTGTCTGATTTTTTATTTTATTTTTTCCCCCCAAAATCAGAGTATTGACACCAGAGAGGCTGAATACCGCACTGAGTCAATGCGGTCTTAGCCTCTCTGGTCTCAACAATCTGTCTGATTTTGGATTATTTTTTTTTTTTTTCCAAAATCAGAGTATTGACACCAGAGAGGCTGAATACCGCACTGAGTCAATGCGGTCATAGCCTCTCTGGTCTCAACACTCTGTCTGATTTTGGATTTTTTTTCCCCCCCAAAATCAGACAGAGTATTGACACCAGAGAGGCTGAATACCGCACTGAGTCAATGCGGTCTTAGCCTCTCTGGTCTCAACACTCTGTCTGATTTGGGATTTTTTTTTTTTTCCAAAAATCAGACAGAGTATTGACACCAGCACACCAGCACCAGGCACACTGAGTCAATGCGGTTTTAGCCTCTCTGGTGTCAACACTCTGTCTGATTTTTGATTCCCCCCCCCAAAAAAAAAATCAGAGTATTGACACCAGAGAGGCTGAATACCGCACTGAGTCAATGTGGTCTTAACCTCTCTGGTCTCAACACTCTGTCTGATTTTGGATTTTTTTTTTTTTTTTTTCCAAAATCAGACTTGACACCAGAGAGGCTGAATACCGCACTGAGTCAATGCGGTCTTAGCCTCTCTGGTCTCAACACTCCGTCTGATTTTGGATTTTTTTTTTCCCAAAATCAGACAGAGTATTGACACCAGAGAGGCTGAATACCGCACTGAGTCAATGCCTCTCTGGTCTCAACACTGTCTGATTTTGGATTTTTTTTCCCTCCCAAAATCAGACAGAGGATTGACACCAGAGAGGCTGAATACCGCACTGAGTCAATGCGGTCTTAGCCTCTCTGGTCTCAACACTCTGTCTGATTATGGAAAAAAAAAAAAAATCTCCCAAAATCAGACAGAGTATTGACACCAGAGAGGCTGTATAGCACACTGAGTCAATGCGGTTTTAGCCTCTCTGGTGTCAACACTCTGTCTCATTTTGGATTTTTTTTTCCCCCCCAAAATCAGAGTATTGACACCAGAGAGGCTGAATACCGCACTGAGTCAATGCCTCTCTGGTCTCAACACTGTCTGAGTTTTGATTTTTTTTCCCCCCAAAATCAGACAGAGTATTGACACCAGAGAGGCTGAATACCGCACTGAGTCAATGCGGTCTTAGCCTCTCTGGTCTCAACACTCTGTCTAATTTGGGATTTTTTTTTTTTCCAAAAATCAGACAGAGGATTGACACCAGAGAGGCTGAATACCGCACTGAGTCAATGCGGGTTTAGCCTCTCTGTTGTCAACACTCTGTCTGATTTTTTATTTTATTTTTTCCCCCCAAAATCAGAGTATTGACACCAGAGAGGCTGAATACCGCACTGAGTCAATGCAGTCTTAGCCTCTCTGGTCTCAACAATCTGTCTGATTTTGGATTTTTTTTTTTTTCCAAAATCAGAGTATTGACACCAGAGAGGCTGAATACCGCACTGAGTCAATGCAGTCTTAGCCTCTCTGGTCTCAACACTCTGTCTGATTTGGGATTTTTTTTTTTTTTTCCAAAAATCAGACAGAGGATTGACACCAGAGAGGCTGAATACCGCACTGAGTCAATGCGGTCTTAGCCTCTCTGGTCTCAACACTCTGTCTGAATTTGGAAAAAAAAAAAAACTCCCAAAATCAGACAGAGGATTGACACCAGAGAGGCTGAATACCGCACTGAGTCAATGCGGTTTTAGCCTCTCTGTTGTCAACACTCTGTCTGATTTTTTATTTTATTTTTTCCCCCCAAAATCAGAGTATTGACACCAGAGAGGCTGAATACCGCACTGAGTCAATGCGGTCTTAGCCTCTCTGGTCTCAACAATCTGTCTGATTTTGGATTATTATTTTTTTTTTTCCAAAATCAGAGTATTGACACCAGAGAGGCTGAATACCGCACTGAGTCAATGCGGTCATAGCCTCTCTGGTCTCAACACTCTGTCTGATTTTGGATTTTTTTTCCCCCCCAAAATCAGACAGAGTATTGACACCAGAGAGGCTGAATACCGCACTGAGTCAATGCGGTCTTAGCCTCTCTGGTCTCAACACTCTGTCTGATTTGGGATTTTTTTTTTTTTCCAAAAATCAGACAGAGTATTGACACCAGCACACCAGCACCAGGCACACTGAGTCAATGCGGTTTTAGCCTCTCTGGTGTCAACACTCTGTCTGATTTTTGATTCCCCCCCCCAAAAAAAAAATCAGAGTATTGACACCAGAGAGGCTGAATACCGCACTGAGTCAATGTGGTCTTAACCTCTCTGGTCTCAACACTCTGTCTGATTTTGGATTTTTTTTTTTTTTTTTTCCAAAATCAGACTTGACACCAGAGAGGCTGAATACCGCACTGAGTCAATGCGGTCTTAGCCTCTCTGGTCTCAACACTCCGTCTGATTTTGGATTTTTTTTTTCCCAAAATCAGACAGAGTATTGACACCAGAGAGGCTGAATACCGCACTGAGTCAATGCCTCTCTGGTCTCAACACTGTCTGATTTTGGATTTTTTTTCCCTCCCAAAATCAGACAGAGGATTGACACCAGAGAGGCTGAATACCGCACTGAGTCAATGCGGTCTTAGCCTCTCTGGTCTCAACACTCTGTCTGATTATGGAAAAAAAAAAAAAATCTCCCAAAATCAGACAGAGTATTGACACCAGAGAGGCTGTATAGCACACTGAGTCAATGCGGTTTTAGCCTCTCTGGTGTCAACACTCTGTCTCATTTTGGATTTTTTTTTCCCCCCCAAAATCAGAGTATTGACACCAGAGAGGCTGAATACCGCACTGAGTCAATGCCTCTCTGGTCTCAACACTGTCTGAGTTTTGATTTTTTTTCCCCCCAAAATCAGACAGAGTATTGACACCAGAGAGGCTGAATACCGCACTGAGTCAATGCGGTCTTAGCCTCTCTGGTCTCAACACTCTGTCTAATTTGGGATTTTTTTTTTTTCCAAAAATCAGACAGAGGATTGACACCAGAGAGGCTGAATACCGCACTGAGTCAATGCGGGTTTAGCCTCTCTGTTGTCAACACTCTGTCTGATTTTTTATTTTATTTTTTCCCCCCAAAATCAGAGTATTGACACCAGAGAGGCTGAATACCGCACTGAGTCAATGCAGTCTTAGCCTCTCTGGTCTCAACAATCTGTCTGATTTTGGATTTTTTTTTTTTTCCAAAATCAGAGTATTGACACCAGAGAGGCTGAATACCGCACTGAGTCAATGCGGTCTTAGCCTCTCTGGTCTCAACAATCTGTCTGATTTTGGATTTTTTTTTTTTTTTTTCCAAAATCAGAGTATTGACACCAGAGAGGCTGAATACCGCACTGAGTCAATGCGGTCATAGCCTCTCTGGTCTCAACACTCTGTCTGATTTTGGATTTTTTTCCCCCCCCAAAATCAGACAGAGTATTGACACCAGAGAGGCTGAATACCGCACTGAGTCAATGCGGTCTTAGCCTCTCTGGTCTCAACACTCTGTCTGATTTGGGATTTTTTTTTTTTTCCAAAAATCAGACAGAGTATTGACACCAGCACACCAGCACCAGGCACACTGAGTCAATGCGGTTTTAGCCTCTCTGGTGTCAACACTCTGTCTGATTTTTGATTCCCCCCCCAAAAAAAAAATCAGAGTATTGACACCAGAGAGGCTGAATACCGCACTGAGTCAATGTGGTCTTAGCCTCTCTGGTCTCAACACTCTGTCTGATTTTGGATTTTTTTTTTTTTTTTTTCCAAAATCAGACTTGACACCAGAGAGGCTGAATACCGCACTGAGTCAATGCGGTCTTAGCCTCTCTGGTCTCAACACTCCGTCTGATTTTGGATTTTTTTTTTCCCAAAATCAGACAGAGTATTGACACCAGAGAGGCTGAATACCGCACTGAGTCAATGCCTCTCTGGTCTCAACACTGTCTGATTTTGGATTTTTTTTCCCTCCCAAAATCAGACAGAGGATTGACACCAGAGAGGCTGAATACCGCACTGAGTCAATGCGGTCTTAGCCTCTCTGGTCTCAACACTCTGTCTGATTATGGAAAAAAAAAAAAAATCTCCCAAAATCAGACAGAGTATTGACACCAGAGAGGCTGTATAGCACACTGAGTCAATGCGGTTTTAGCCTCTCTGGTGTCAACACTCTGTCTCATTTTGGATTTTTTTTTCCCCCCCAAAATCAGAGTATTGACACCAGAGAGGCTGAATACCGCACTGAGTCAATGCCTCTCTGGTCTCAACACTGTCTGAGTTTTGATTTTTTTTTCCCCCAAAATCAGACAGAGTATTGACACCAGAGAGGCTGAATACCGCACTGAGTCAATGCGGTCTTAGCCTCTCTGGTCTCAACACTCTGTCTAATTTGGGATTTTTTTTTTTTCCCAAAAATCAGACAGAGGATTGACACCAGAGAGGCTGAATACCGCACTGAGTCAATGCGGGTTTAGCCTCTCTGTTGTCAACACTCTGTCTGATTTTTTATTTTATTTTTTCCCCCCAAAATCAGAGTATTGACACCAGAGAGGCTGAATACCGCACTGAGTCAATGCAGTCTTAGCCTCTCTGGTCTCAACAATCTGTCTGATTTTGGATTTTTTTTTTTTTCCAAAATCAGAGTATTGTCACCAGAGTGGCTGAATACCGCACTGAGTCAATGCGGTCATAGCCTCTCTGGTCTCAACACTCTGTCTGATTTTGGATTTTTTTTTTCTTTTCCAAAATCAGACTTGACACCAGAGAGGCTGAATACCGCACTGAGTCAATGCGGTCTTAGCCTCTCTGGTCTCAACACTCCGTCTGATTTTGGATTTTTTTTTTCCCAAAATCAGACAGAGTATTGACACCAGAGAGGCTGAATACCGCACTGAGTCAATGCCTCTCTGGTCTCAACACTGTCTGATTTTGGATTTTTTTTTCCTCCCAAAATCAGACAGAGGATTGACACCAGAGAGGCTGAATACCGCACTGAGTCAATGCGGTCTTAGCCTCTCTGGTCTCAACACTCTGTCTGATTATGGAAAAAAAAAAATCTCCCAAAATCAGACAGAGTATTGACACCAGAGAGGCTGAATACCGCACTGAGTCAATGCGGTCTTAGCCTCTCTGGTCTCAACACTCTGTCTGATTTGGGATTTTTTTTTTCTCCAAAAATCAGACAGAGTATTGACACCAGCACACCCGCACCTAGCACACTGAGTCAATGCGGTTTTAGCCTCTCTGGTGTCAACACTCTGTCTGATTTTTGCCCCCCCCCAAAAAAATCAGAGTATTGACACCAGAGAGGCTGAATACCGCACTGAGTCAATGTGGTCTTAGCCTCTCTGGTCTCAACACTCCGTCTGATTTTGGCTTTTTTTTCTCCCAAAATCAGACAGAGGATTGACACCAGAGAGGCTGAATACCGCACTGAGTCAATGCGGTCTTAGCCTCTCTGGTCTCAACACTCTGTCTGATTATGGAAAAAAAAAAATCTCCCAAAATCAGACAGAGTATTGACACCAGAGAGGCTGTATAGCACACTGAGTCAATACGGTTTTAGCCTCTCTGGTGTCAACACTCTGTCTCATTTTGGATTTTTTTCCCCCCCCAAAATCAGAGTATTGACACCAGAGAGGCTGAATACCGCACTGAGTCAATGCCTCTCTGGTCTCAACACTGTCTGAGTTTTTATTTTTTTTTCCCCCAAAATCAGACAGAGTATTGACACCAGAGAGGCTGAATACCGCACTGAGTCAATGCGGTCTTAGCCTCTCTGGTCTCAACACTCTGTCTGATTTGGGATTTTTTTTTTTTTTCCAAAAATCAGACAGAGGATTGACACCAGAGAGGCTGAATACCGCACTGAGTCAATGCGGTTTTAGCCTCTCTGTTGTCAACACTCTGTCTGATTTTTTTTTTTTTTTTTTTCCCAAAATCAGAGTATTGACACCAGAGAGGCTGAATACCGCACTGAGTCAATGCGGTCTTAGCCTCTCTGGTCTCAACACTCTGTCTGATTATGGAAAAAAAAAAAAATCTCCCAAAATCAGACAGAGTATTGACACCAGAGAGGCTGTATATCACACTGAGTCAATGCGGTTTTAGCCTCTCTGGTGTCAACACTCTGTCTCTTTTTTTTTTTTTTTCCCAAAATCAGAGTATTGACACCAGAGAGGCTGAATACCGCACTGAGTCAATGCGGTCTTAGCCTCTCTGGTCTCAACACTGTCTGATTTTGGATTTTTTTTTTTTTTTTCCAAAATCAGACTTGACACCAGAGAGGCTGAATACCGCACTGAGTCAATGCGGTCTTAGCCTCTCTGGTCTCAACACTCTGTCTGATTTTGGATTTTTTTTTTTTTTCCCCAAAATCAGACAGAGGATTGACACCAGA
Organism: Poromitra crassiceps; assembly: GCF_964638095.1. Lineage (NCBI taxonomy): Eukaryota > Metazoa > Chordata > Actinopteri > Beryciformes > Melamphaidae > Poromitra > Poromitra crassiceps. Next base: position 148,545 of record NW_028152094.1, read on the forward strand.
GAGGCTGAATACCGCACTGAGTCAATGCGGTCTTAGCCTCTCTGGTCTCAACACTCTGTCTGAATTTGGAAAAAAAAAAAAACTCCCAAAATCAGACAGAGGATTGACACCAGAGAGGCTGAATACCGCACTGAGTCAATGCGGTTTTAGCCTCTCTGTTGTCAACACTCTGTCTGATTTTTTATTTTATTTTTTCCCCCCAAAATCAGAGTATTGACACCAGAGAGGCTGAATACCGCACTGAGTCAATGCGGTCTTAGCCTCTCTGGTCTCAACACTCTGTCTGATTTTGGATTTCCCCCCCCCCCCCCCCCCCCAAAATCAGACAGAGTATTGACACCAGAGAGGCTGAATACCGCACTGAGTCAATGCAGTCTTAGCCTCTCTGGTCTCAACAATCTGTCTGATTTTGGATTTTTTTTTTTTTTTTCCAAAATCAGAGTATTGACACCAGAGAGGCTGAATACCGCACTGAGTCAATGCGGTCATAGCCTCTCTGGTCTCAACACTCTGTCTGATTTTGGATTTTTTTCCCCCCCCAAAATCAGACAGAGTATTGACACCAGAGAGGCTGAATACCGCACTGAGTCAATGCGGTCTTAGCCTCTCTGGTCTCAACACTCTGTCTGATTTGGGATTTTTTTTTTTTTTTTCCAAAAATCAGACAGAGTATTGACACCAGCACACCAGCACCAGGCACACTGAGTCAATGCGGTTTTAGCCTCTCTGGTGTCAACACTCTGTCTGATTTTTGATTCCCCCCCCCCCCAAAAAAATCAGAGTATTGACACCAGAGAGGCTGAATACCGCACTGAGTCAATGTGGTCTTAGCCTCTCTGGTCTCAACACTCTGTCTGATTTTGGATTTTTTTTTTTTTTTTTTCCAAAATCAGACTTGACACCAGAGAGGCTGAATACCGCACTGAGTCAATGCGGTCTTAGCCTCTCTGGTCTCAACACTCCGTCTGATTTTGGATTTTTTTTTCCCAAAATCAGACAGAGTATTGACACCAGAGAGGCTGAATACCGCACTGAGTCAATGCCTCTCTGGTCTCAACACTGTCTGATTTTGGATTTTTTTTTCCTCCCAAAATCAGACAGAGGATTGACACCAGAGAGGCTGAATACCGCACTGAGTCAATGCGGTCTTAGCCTCTCTGGTCTCAACACTCTGTCTGATTATGGAAAAAAAAAAAAATCTCCCAAAATCAGACAGAGTATTGACACCAGAGAGGCTGTATAGCACACTGAGTCAATGCGGTTTTAGCCTCTCTGGTGTCAACACTCTGTCTCATTTTGGATTTTTTTTTTCTCCCCAAAATCAGAGTATTGACACCAGAGAGGCTGAATACCGCACTGAGTCAATGCCTCTCTGGTCTCAACACTGTCTGAGTTTTGATTTTTTTCCCCCCAAAATCAGACAGAGTATTGACACCAGAGAGGCTGAATACCGCACTGAGTCAATGCGGTCTTAGCCTCTCTGGTCTCAACACTCTGTCTGATTTGGGATTTTTTTTTTTTTCCAAAAATCAGACAGAGGATTGACACCAGAGAGGCTGAATACCGCACTGAGTCAATGCGGTTTTAGCCTCTCTGTTGTCAACACTCTGTCTGATTTTTTTTTTTTTTTCCCCCCCCCAAAATCAGAGTATTGACACCAGAGAGGCTGAATACCGCACTGAGTCAATGCGGTCTTAGCCTCTCTGGTCTCAACACTGTCTGATTTTGGATTTTTTTTTTTTTTTTCCAAAATCAGACTTGACACCAGAGAGGCTGAATACCGCACTGAGTCAATGCGGTCTTAGCCTCTCTGGTCTCAACACTCTGTCTGATTTTGGATTTTTTTTTTTTCCCCAAAATCAGACAGAGGATTGACACCAGAGAGGCTGAATACCGCACTGAGTCAATGCGGTCTTAGCCTCTCTGGTCTCAACACTCTGTCTGAATTTGAAAAAAAAAAAAAACTCCCAAAATCAGACAGAGGATTGACACCAGAGAGGCTGAATACCGCACTGAGTCAATGCGGTTTTAGCCTCTCTGTTGTCAACACTCTGTCTGATTTTTTATTTTATTTTTTCCCCCCAAAATCAGAGTATTGACACCAGAGAGGCTGAATACTGCACTGAGTCAATGCGGTCTTAGCCTCTCTGGTCTCAACACTCTGTCTGATTTTGGATTTCCCCCCCCCCCCCCCAAAATCAGACAGAGTATTGACACCAGAGAGGCTGAATACCGCACTGAGTCAATGCAGTCTTAGCCTCTCTGGTCTCAACAATCTGTCTGATTTTGGATTTTTTTTTTTTTTTTCCAAAATCAGAGTATTGACACCAGAGAGGCTGAATACCGCACTGAGTCAATGCGGTCATAGCCTCTCTGGTCTCAACACTCTGTCTGATTTTGGATTTTTTCCCCCCCCCAAAATCAGACAGAGTATTGACACCAGAGAGGCTGAATACCGCACTGAGTCAATGCGGTCTTAGCCTCTCTGGTCTCAACACTCTGTCTGATTTGGGATTTTTTTTTTTTTTTTCAAAAATCAGACAGAGTATTGACACCAGCACACCAGCACCAGGCACACTGAGTCAATGCGGTTTTAGCCTCTCTGGTGTCAACACTCTGTCTGATTTTTGATTCCCCCCCCCCAAAAAAAATCAGAGTATTGACACCAGAGAGGCTGAATACCGCACTGAGTCAATGTGGTCTTAGCCTCTCTGGTCTCAACACTCTGTCTGATTTTGGATTTTTTTTTTTTTTTTTCCAAAATCAGACTTGACACCAGAGAGGCTGAATACCGCACTGAGTCAATGCGGTCTTAGCCTCTCTGGTCTCAACACTCCGTCTGATTTTGGATTTTTTTTCCCCAAAATCAGACAGAGTATTGACACCAGAGAGGCTGAATACCGCACTGAGTCAATGCCTCTCTGGTCTCAACACTGTCTGATTTTGGATTTTTTTTTCCTCCCAAAATCAGACAGAGGATTGACACCAGAGAGGCTGAATACCGCACTGAGTCAATGCGGTCTTAGCCTCTCTGGTCTCAACACTCTGTCTGATTATGGAAAAAAAAAAAAAATCTCCCAAAATCAGACAGAGTATTGACACCAGAGAGGCTGTATAGCACACTGAGTCAATGCGGTTTTAGCCTCTCTGGTGTCAACACTCTGTCTCATTTTGGATTTTTTTTTTCTCCCCAAAATCAGAGTATTGACACCAGAGAGGCTGAATACCGCACTGAGTCAATGCCTCTCTGGTCTCAACACTGTCTGAGTTTTGATTTTTTTTCCCCCAAAATCAGACAGAGTATTGACACCAGAGAGGCTGAATACCGCACTGAGTCAATGCGGTCTTAGCCTCTCTGGTCTCAACACTCTGTCTGATTTGGGATTTTTTTTTTTTTTTTCAAAAATCAGACAGAGGATTGACACCAGAGAGGCTGAATACCGCACTGAGTCAATGCCTCTCTGGTCTCAACACTGTCTGATTTTGGATTTTTTTTTCCTCCCAAAATCAGACAGAGGATTGACACCAGAGAGGCTGAATACCGCACTGAGTCAATGCGGTCTTAGCCTCTCTGGTCTCAACACTCTGTCTGATTATGGAAAAAAATAAAATCTCCCAAAATCAGACAGAGTATTGACACCAGAGAGGCTGTATAGCACACTGAGTCAATGCGGTTTTAGCCTCTCTGGTGTCAACACTCTGTCTCATTTTTTATTTTATTTTTTCCCCCCAAAATCAGAGTATTGACACCAGAGAGGCTGAATACCGCACTGAGTCAATGCGGTCTTAGCCTCTCTGGTCTCAACAATCTGTCTGATTTTGGATTTTTTTTTTTTTTTTTCCAAAATCAGAGTATTGACACCAGAGAGGCTGAATACCGCACTGAGTCAATGCGGTCATAGCCTCTCTGGTCTCAACACTCTGTCTGATTTTGGATTTTTTTTCCCCCCCAAAATCAGACAGAGTATTGACACCAGAGAGGCTGAATACCGCACTGAGTCAATGCGGTCTTAGCCTCTCTGGTCTCAACACTCTGTCTGATTTGGGATTTTTTTTTTTTTCCAAAAATCAGACAGAGTATTGACACCAGCACACCAGCACCAGGCACACTGAGTCAATGCGGTTTTAGCCTCTCTGGTGTCAACACTCTGTCTGATTTTTGATTCCCCCCCCCCAAAAAAAAATCAGAGTATTGACACCAGAGAGGCTGAATACCGCACTGAGTCACTGTGGTCTTAGCCTCTCTGGTGTCAACACTCTGTCTCATTTTGGATTTTTTTTTTCCCCCCAAAATCAGAGTATTGACACCAGAGAGGCTGAATACCGCACTGAGTCAATGCCTCTCTGGTCTCAACACTGTCTGAGTTTTGATTTTTTTTTCCCCCAAAATCAGACAGAGTATTGACACCAGAGAGGCTGAATACCGCACTGAGTCAATGCGGTCTTAGCCTCTCTGGTCTCAACACTCTGTCTGATTTGGGATTTTTTTTTTTTTCCAAAAATCAGACAGAGGATTGACACCAGAGAGGCTGAATACCGCACTGAGTCAATGCGGTCTTAGCCTCTCTGGTCTCAACACTCTGTCTGAATTTGGAAAAAAAAAAAAAACTCCCAAAATCAGACAGAGGATTGACACCAGAGAGGCTGAATACCGCACTGAGTCAATGCGGGTTTAGCCTCTCTGTTGTCAACACTCTGTCTGATTTTTTATTTTATTTTTTCCCCCCAAAATCAGAGTATTGACACCAGAGAGGCTGAATACCGCACTGAGTCAATGCAGTCTTAGCCTCTCTGGTCTCAACAATCCGTCTGATTTTGGATTTTTTTTTTTTTCCAAAATCAGAGTATTGACACCAGAGTGGCTGAATACCGCACTGAGTCAATGCGGTCATAGCCTCTCTGGTCTCAACACTCTGTCTGATTTTGGATTTTTTTTTTTCTTTTCCAAAATCAGACTTGACACCAGAGAGGCTGAATACCGCACTGAGTCAATGCGGTCTTAGCCTCTCTGGTCTCAACACTCCGTCTGATTTTGGATTTTTTTTTCCCCAAAATCAGACAGAGTATTGACACCAGAGAGGCTGAATACCGCACTGAGTCAATGCCTCTCTGGTCTCAACACTGTCTGATTTTGGATTTTTTTTTCCTCCCAAAATCAGACAGAGGATTGACACCAGAGAGGCTGAATACCGCACTGAGTCAATGCGGTCTTAGCCTCTCTGGTCTCAACACTCTGTCTGATTATGGAAAAAAAAAATCTCCCAAAATCAGACAGAGTATTGACACCAGAGAGGCTGAATACCGCACTGAGTCAATGCGGTCTTAGCCTCTCTGGTCTCAACACTCTGTCTGATTTGGGATTTTTTTTTTTCCAAAAATCAGACAGAGTATTGACACCAGCACACCCGCACCTAGCACACTGAGTCAATGCGGTTTTAGCCTCTCTGGTGTCAACACTCTGTCTGATTTTTGCCCCCCCCAAAAAAAATCAGAGTATTGACACCAGAGAGGCTGAATACCGCACTGAGTCAATGTGGTCTTAGCCTCTCTGGTCTCAACACTCCGTCTGATTTTGGATTTTTTTTCTCCCAAAATCAGACAGAGGATTGACACCAGAGAGGCTGAATACCGCACTGAGTCAATGCGGTCTTAGCCTCTCTGGTCTCAACACTCTGTCTGATTATGGAAAAAAAAAAATCTCCCAAAATCAGACAGAGTATTGACACCAGAGAGGCTGTATAGCACACTGAGTCAATACGGTTTTAGCCTCTCTGGTGTCAACACTCTGTCTCATTTTGGATTTTTTTTTCCCCCCAAAATCAGAGTATTGACACCAGAGAGGCTGAATACCGCACTGAGTCAATGCCTCTCTGGTCTCAACACTGTCTGAGTTTTGATTTTTTTTCCCCCAAAATCAGACAGAGTATTGACACCAGAGAGGCTGAATACCGCACTGAGTCAATGCGGTCTTAGCCTCTCTGGTCTCAACACTCTGTCTGATTTGGGATTTTTTTTTTTTTTCCAAAAATCAGACAGAGGATTGACACCAGAGAGGCTGAATACCGCACTGAGTCAATGCGGTTTTAGCCTCTCTGTTGTCAACACTCTGTCTGATTTTTTTTTTTTTTTTTTTCCCAAAATCAGAGTATTGACACAAGAGAGGCTGAATACCGCACTGAGTCAATGCGGTCTTAGCCTCTCTGGTCTCAACACTCTGTCTGATTATGGAAAAAAAAAAAATCTCCCAAAATCAGACAGAGTATTGACACCAGAGAGGCTGTATAGCACACTGAGTCAATGCGGTTTTAGCCTCTCTGGTGTCAACACTCTGTCTCATTTTGGATTTATTTTTTTTCCCCAAAATCAGAGTATTGACACCAGAGAGGCTGAATACCGCACTGAGTCAATGCGGTCTTAGCCTCTCTGGTCTCAACACTCTGTCTGATTTTTTTTTTTTTTTTTTTACCAAAATCAGAGTATTGACACCAGAGAGGCTGAATACCGCACTGAGTCAATGCGGTCTTAGCCTCTCTGGTCTCAACACTGTCTGATTTGGGATTTTTTTTTTCTCCCAAAAATCAGACAGAGGATTGACACCAGAGAGGCTGAATACCGCACTGAGTCAATGCGGTTTTAGCCTCTCTGTTGTCAACACTCTGTCTGATTTTTTTTTTTTTTTTTTACCAAAATCAGAGTATTGACACCAGAGAGGCTGAATACCGCACTGAGTCAATGCGGTCTTAGCCTCTCTGGTCTCAACACTGTCTGATTTTGGATTTTTTTTTTTTTCCAAAATCAGACTTGACACCAGAGAGGCTGAATACCGCACTGAGTCAATGCGGTCTTAGCCTCTCTGGTCTCAACACTCTGTCTGAATTTGGAAAAAAAAAAAAAACTCCCAAAATCAGACAGAGGATTGACACCAGAGAGGCTGAATACCACACTGAGTCAATGCGGTGTTAGCCTCTCTGTTGTCAACACTCTGTCTGATTTTTCTTTTTTTTTTTTTTTCCCAAAATCAGAGTATTGACACCAGAGAGGCTGAATACCGCACTGAGTCAATGCGGTCTTAGCCTCTCTGGTCTCAACACTGTCTGATTTTGGATTTTTTTTTTTTTCCAAAATCAGACTTGACACCAGAGAGGCTGAATACCGCACTGAGTCAATGCGGTCTTAGCCTCTCTGGTCTCAACACTCTGTCTGATTATGAAAAAAAAAAAAAATCTCCCAAAATCAGACAGAGTATTGACACCAGAGAGGCTGTATAGCACACTGAGTCAATGCGGTTTTAGCCTCTCTGGTGTCAACACTCTGTCTCATTTTGGATTTTTTTTTTCTCCCCAAAATCAGAGTATTGACACCAGAGAGGCTGAATACCGCACTGAGTCAATGCCTCTCTGGTCTCAACACTGTCTGAGTTTTGATTTTTTTTCCCCCAAAATCAGACAGAGTATTGACACCAGAGAGGCTGAATACCGCACTGAGTCAATGCGGTCTTAGCCTCTCTGGTCTCAACACTGTCTGATTTGGGATTTTTTTTTTTTTTCAAAAATCAGACAGAGGATTGACACCAGAGAGGCTGAATACCGCACTGAGTCAATGCGGTTTTAGCCTCTCTGTTGTCAACACTCTGTCTGATTTTTGATTTTTTTTTTTTTCCCAAAATCAGAGTATTGACACCAGAGAGGCTGAATACCGCACTGAGTCAATGCGGTCTTAGCCTCTCTGGTCTCAACACTCTGTCTGATTTGGGATTTTTTTTTTTTTTTTCAAAAATCAGACAGAGGATTGACACCAGAGAGGCTGAATACCGCACTGAGTCAATGCGGTTTTAGCCTCTCTGTTGTCAACACTCTGTCTGATTTTGGATTTTTTTTTTTTTCCCAAAATCAGAGTATTGACACCAGAGAGGCTGAATACCGCACTGAGTCAATGCCTCTCTGGTCTCAACACTGTCTGAGTTTTGATTTTTTTTCCCCCAAAATCAGACAGAGTATTGACACCAGAGAGGCTGAATACCGCACTGAGTCAATGCGGTCTTAGCCTCTCTGGTCTCAACACTCTGTCTGATTTGGGATTTTTTTTTTTTTTCCAAAAATCAGACAGAGGATTGACACCAGAGAGGCTGAATACCGCACTGAGTCAATGCGGTCTTAGCCTCTCTGGTCTCAACACTCTGTCTGATTTGGGATTTTTTTTTTTTTTCCAAAAATCAGACAGAGGATTGACACCAGAGAGGCTGAATACCGCACTGAGTCAATGCGGTCTTAGCCTCTCTGGTCTCAACACTCTGTCTGAATTTGGAAAAAAAAAAAAAAAATCCCAAAATCAGACAGAGGATTGACACCAGAGAGGCTGAATACCGCACTGAGTCAATGCGGTTTTAGCCTCTCTGTTGTCAACACTCTGTCTGATTTTTTATTTTATTTTTTCCCCCCAAAATCAGAGTATTGACACCAGAGAGGCTGAATACCGCACTGAGTCAATGCGGTCTTAGCCTCTCTGGTCTCAACACTCTGTCTGATTTTTGATTTTTCCCCCCCCCCCCCCCCAAAATCAGACAGAGTATTTACACCAGAGAGGCTGAATACCGCACTGAGTCAATGCAGTCTTAGCCTCTCTGGTCTCAACAATCTGTCTGATTTTGGATTTTTTTTTTTTTTTCCAAAATCAGAGTATTGACACCAGAGAGGCTGAATACCGCACTGAGTCAATGCGGTCATAGCCTCTCTGGTCTCAACACTCTGTCTGATTTTGGATTTTTTTCCCCCCCAAAATCAGACAGAGTATTGACACCAGAGAGGCTGAATACCGCACTGAGTCAATGCGGTCTTAGCCTCTCTGGTCTCAATACTCTGTCTGATTTGGGATTTTTTTTTTTTTTCCAAAAATCAGACAGAGTATTGACACCAGCACACCAGCACCTAGCACACTGAGTCAATGCGGTTTTAGCCTCTCTGGTGTCAACACTCTGTCTGATTTTTGATTCCCCCCCCCCAAAAAAAAATCAGAGTATTGACACCAGAGAGGCTGAATACCGCACTGAGTCAATGTGGTCTTAGCCTCTCTGGTCTCAACACTCTGTCTGATTTTTGGTTTTTCTTTTTTTTTTTTTCCAAAATCAGACTTGACACCAGAGAGGCTGAATACCGCACTGAGTCAATGCGGTCTTAGCCTCTCTGGTCTCAACACTCCGTCTGATTTTGGATTTTTTTTTCTCCCCAAAATCAGACAGAGTATTGACACCAGAGAGGCTGAATACTGCACTGAGTCAATGCGGTCTTAGCCTCTCTGGTCTCAACACTGATTTTGGAAAAAAGAAAAAATCTCCCAAAATCAGACAGAGTATTGACACCAGAGAGGCTGTATAGCACACTGAGTCAATGCGGTCTTAGCCTCTCTGCTCTCAACACTCTGTCTGATTTTGGATTCCCCCCCCCCCCCCCCCCCCAAAATCAGACAGAGTATTGACACCAGAGAGGCTGAATACCGCACTGAGTCAATGCAGTCTTAGCCTCTCTGGTCTCAACAATCTGTCTGATTTCGGATTTTTTTTTTTCATCCCAAAATCAGAGTATTGACACCAGAGAGGCTGAATACCGCACTGAGTCAATGTGGTCTTAGCCTCTCTGGTCTCAACACTCTGATTTTTGGAAAAATAATAATAATCCCAAAATCAGACAGAGTATTGACACCAGAGAGGCTGTATAGCACACTGAGTCAATGCGGTCTTAGCCTCTCTGGTCTCAATACTCTGTCTGATTTTGGATTTTTTTTTTTTCCCAAAATCAGACAGAGTATTGACACCAGAGAGGCTGTATAGCACACTGATTCAATGCGGTTTTAGCCTCTCTGGTCTCAATACTCTGTCTGATTTTGGATTTTTTTTTTCCCCAAAATCAGACAGAGTATTGACACCAGAGAGGCTGAATACCGCACTGAGTCAATGCGGTCTTAGCCTCTCTGGTCTCAACACTCTGTCTGATTTTGGATTTTTTTTTTTTCCCCCAAAATCAGACTTGACACCAGAGAGGCTGAATACCGCACTGAGTCAATGCGGTCTTAGCCTCTCTGGTCTCAACAATCTGTCTGATTTGGGATTTTTTTTTTTTCCCCCCAAAATCAGAGTATTGACACCAGAGAGGCTGAATACCGCACTGAGTCAATGCGGTTTTAGCCTCTCTGTTGTCAACACTCTGTCTGATTTTTTTTTTTTTTTTTCCCCCAAAATCAGAGTATTGACACCAGAGAGGCTGAATACCGCACTGAGTCAATGCGGTCTTAGCCTCTCTGGTCTCAACACTCTGTCTGATTTTTGGTTTTTTTTTTTTTTTTTTTCCAAAATCAGACTTGACACCAGAGAGGCTGAATACCGCACTGAGTCAATGCGGTCTTAGCCTCTCTGGTCTCAACACTCCGTCTGATTTTGGATTTTTTTTTCTCCCCAAAATCAGACAGAGTATTGACACCAGAGAGGCTGAATACTGCACTGAGTCAATGCGGTCTTAGCCTCTCTGGTCTCAACACTGATTTTGGAAAAAAGAAAAAATCTCCCAAAATCAGACAGAGTATTGACACCAGAGAGGCTGTATAGCACACTGAGTCAATGCGGTCTTAGCCTCTCTGCTCTCAACACTCTGTCTGATTTTGGATTTCCCCCCCCCCCCCCCCCCCCCCAAAATCAGACAGAGTATTGACACCAGAGAGGCTGAATACCGCACTGAGTCAATGCAGTCTTAGCCTCTCTGGTCTCAACAATCTGTCTGATTTCGGATTTTTTTTTTTCATCCCAAAATCAGAGTATTGACACCAGAGAGGCTGAATACCGCACTGAGTCAATGTGGTCTTAGCCTCTCTGGTCTCAACACTCTGATTTTTGGAAAAATAATAATAATCCCAAAATCAGACAGAGTATTGACACCAGAGAGGCTGTATAGCACACTGAGTCAATGCGGTCTTAGCCTCTCTGGTCTCAATACTCTGTCTGATTTTGGATTTTTTTTTTTCCCAAAATCAGACAGAGTATTGACACCAGAGAGGCTGTATAGCACACTGATTCAATGCGGTTTTAGCCTCTCTGGTCTCAATACTCTGTCTGATTTTGGATTTTTTTTTTTTCCCAAAATCAGACAGAGTATTGACACCAGAGAGGCTGAATACCGCACTGAGTCAATGCGGTCTTAGCCTCTCTGGTCTCAACACTCTGTCTGATTTTGGATTTTTTTTTTTCCCCCCAAAATCAGACTTGACACCAGAGAGGCTGAATACCGCACTGAGTCAATGCGGTCTTAGCCTCTCTGGTCTCAACAATCTGTCTGATTTGGGATTTTTTTTTTTTCCCCCCAAAATCAGAGTATTGACACCAGAGAGGCTGAATACCGCACTGAGTCAATGCGGTTTTAGCCTCTCTGTTGTCAACACTCTGTCTGATTTTTTTTTTTTTTTTTTCCCCAAAATCAGAGTATTGACACCAGAGAGGCTGAATACCGCACTGAGTCAATGCGGTCTTAGCCTCTCTGGTCTCAACACTCTGTCTGATTTTTGGTTTTTCTTTTTTCTTTTTTTCCAAAATCAGACTTGACACCAGAGAGGCTGAATACCGCACTGAGTTAATGCGGTCTTAGCCTCTCTGGTCTCAACACTCCGTCTGATTTTGGATTTTTTTTTCTCCCCAAAATCAGACAGAGTATTGACACCAGAGAGGCTGAATACTGCACTGAGTCAATGCGGTCTTAGCCTCTCTGGTCTCAACACTGATTTTGGAAAAAAGAAAAAATCTCCCAAAATCAGACAGAGTATTGACACCAGAGAGGCTGTATAGCACACTGAGTCAATGCGGTCTTAGCCTCTCTGCTCTCAACACTCTGTCTGATTTTGGATTCCCCCCCCCCCCCCCCCCAAAATCAGACAGAGTATTGACACCAGAGAGGCTGAATACCGCACTGAGTCAATGCAGTCTTAGCCTCTCTGGTCTCAACAATCTGTCTGATTTCGGATTTTTTTTTTTTCATCCCAAAATCAGAGTATTGACACCAGAGAGGCTGAATACCGCACTGAGTCAATGTGGTCTTAGCCTCTCTGGTCTCAACACTCTGATTTTTGGAAAAATAATAATAATCCCAAAATCAGACAGAGTATTGACACCAGAGAGGCTGTATAGCACACTGAGTCAATGCGGTCTTAGCCTCTCTGGTCTCAATACTCTGTCTGATTTTGGATTTTTTTTTTCCCAAAATCAGACAGAGTATTGACACCAGAGAGGCTGTATAGCACACTGATTCAATGCGGTTTTAGCCTCTCTGGTCTCAATACTCTGTCTGATTTTGGATTTTTTTTTTTTCCCAAAATCAGACAGAGTATTGACACCAGAGAGGCTGAATACCGCACTGAGTCAATGCGGTCTTAGCCTCTCTGGTCTCAACACTCTGTCTGATTTTGGATTTTTTTTTTCCCCCCCAAAATCAGACTTGACACCAGAGAGGCTGAATACCGCACTGAGTCAATGCGGTCTGGTCTCAACAATCTGTCTGATTTGGGATTTTTTTTTTTTTCCCCCAAAATAAGAGTATTGACACCAGAGAGGCTGAATACCGCACTGAGTCAATGCGGTTTTAGCCTCTCTGTTGTCAACACTCTGTCTGATTTTTTTTTTTTTTTTTCCCCCAAAATCAGAGTATTGACACCAGAGAGGCTGAATACCGCACTGAGTCAATGCGGTCTTAGCCTCTCTGGTCTCAACACTCTGTCTGATTATGGAAAAAAAAAAAAATCTCCCAAAATCAGACAGAGTATTGACACCAGAGAGGCTGTATAGCACACTGAGTCAATGCGGTTTTAGCCTCTCTGGTGTCAACACTCTGTCTCATTTTGGATTTTTTTTTTCCCCCAAAATCAGAGTATTGACACCAGAGAGGCTGAATACCGCACTGAGTCAATGCCTCTCTGGTCTCAACACTGTCTGAGTTTTGATTTTTTTTCCCCCAAAATCAGACAGAGTATTGACACCAGAGAGGCTGAATACCGCACTGAGTCAATGCGGTCTTAGCCTCTCTGGTCTCAACACTCTGTCTGATTTTTTTTTTTTTTTTTTACCAAAATCAGAGTATTGACACCAGAGAGGCTGAATACCGCACTGAGTCAATGCGGTCTTAGCCTCTCTGGTCTCAACACTGTCTGATTTGGGATTTTTTTTTTCTCCCAAAAATCAGACAGAGGATTGACACCAGAGAGGCTGAATACCGCACTGAGTCAATGCGGTTTTAGCCTCTCTGTTGTCAACACTCTGTCTGATTTTTTTTTTTTTTTTTTACCAAAATCAGAGTATTGACACCAGAGAGGTTGAATACCGCACTGAGTCAATGCGGTCTTAGCCTCTCTGGTCTCAACACTGTCTGATTTTGGATTTTTTTTTTTTTTCCAAAATCAGACTTGACACCAGAGAGGCTGAATACCGCACTGAGTCAATGCGGTCTTAGCCTCTCTGGTCTCAACACTCTGTCTGATTATGAAAAAAAAAAAAAATCTCCCAAAATCAGACAGAGTATTGACACCAGAGAGGCTGTATAGCACACTGAGTCAATGCGGTTTTAGCCTCTCTGGTGTCAACACTCTGTCTCATTTTGGATTTTTTTTTTCTCCCCAAAATCAGAGTATTGACACCAGAGAGGCTGAATACCGCACTGAGTCAATGCCTCTCTGGTCTCAACACTGTCTGAGTTTTGATTTTTTTTCCCCCAAAATCAGACAGAGTATTGACACCAGAGAGGCTGAATACTGCACTGAGTCAATGCGGTCTTAGCCTCTCTGGTCTCAACACTCTGTCTGATTTGGGATTTTTTTTTTTTTTTCAAAAATCAGACAGAGGATTGACACCAGAGAGGCTGAATACCGCACTGAGTCAATGCGGTTTTAGCCTCTCTGTTGTCAACACTCTGTCTGATTTTGGATTTTTTTTTTTTCCCCAAAATCAGAGTATTGACACCAGAGAGGCTGAATACCGCACTGAGTCAATGCGGTCTTAGCCTCTCTGGTCTCAACACTCTGTCTGATTATGGAAAAAAAAAATCTCCCAAAATCAGACAGAGTATTGACACCAGAGAGGCTGTATAGCACACTGAGTCAATGCGGTTTTAGCCTCTCAGGTGTCAACACTCTGTCTCATTTTGGATTTTTTTTTTCCCCCAAAATCAGAGTATTGACACCAGAGAGGCTGAATACCGCACTGAGTCAATGCCTCTCTGGTCTCAACACTGTCTGAGTTTTGATTTTTTTTCCCCCAAAATCAGACAGAGTATTGACACCAGAGAGGCTGAATACCGCACTGAGTCAATGCGGTCTTAGCCTCTCTGGTCTCAACACTCTGTCTGATTTGGGATTTTTTTTTCTCCCAAAAATCAGACAGAGGATTGACACCAGAGAGGCTGAATACCGCACTGAGTCAATGCGGTTTTAGCCTCTCTGTTGTCAACACTCTGTCTGATTTATTTTTTTTTCCCAAAATCAGAGTATTGACACCAGAGAGGCTGAATACCGCACTGAGTCAATGCGGTCTTAGCCTCTCTGGTCTCAACACTGTCTGATTTTGGATTTTTTTTTTTTTTCCAAAATCAGACTTGACACCAGAGAGGCTGAATACCGCACTGAGTCAATGCGGTCTTAGCCTCTCTGGTGTCAACACTCTGTCTGAATTTGGAAAAAAAAAAAAAAACTCCCAAAATCAGACAGAGGATTGACACCAGAGAGGCTGAATACCACACTGAGTCAATGCGGTTTTAGCCTCTCTGTTGTCAACACTCTGTCTGATTTTTTATTTAATTTTTCCCCCCCAAAATCAGAATATTGACACCAGAGAGGCTGAATACCGCACTGAGTCAATGCGGTCTTAGCCTCTCTGGTCTCAGCACTCTGTCTGATTTGGGATTTTTTTCCCCCCCCAAAATCAGACAGAGTATTGACACCAGAGAGGCTGAATACCGCACTGAGTCAATGCAGTCTTAGCCTCTCTGGTCTCAACACTCTGTCTGATTTGGGATTTTTTTTTTTTGTTCCAAAAATCAGACAGAGGATTGACACCAGAGAGGCTGAATACCGCACTGAGTCAATGCGGTCTTAGCCTCTCTGGTCTCAACACTCTGTCTGAATTTGGAAAAAAAAAAAAACTCCCAAAATCAGACAGAGGATTGACACCAGAGAGGCTGAATACTGCACTGAGTCAATGCGGTTTTAGCCTCTCTGTTGTCAACACTCTGTCTGATTTTTTATTTTATTTTTTCCCCCCAAAATCAGAGTATTGACACCAGAGAGGCTGAATACCGCACTGAGTCAATGCGGTCTTAGCCTCTCTGGTCTCAACAATCTGTCTGATTTTGGATTTTTTTTTTTTTTTTTCCAAAATCAGAGTATTGACACCAGAGAGGCTGAATACCGCACTGAGTCAATGCGGTCATAGCCTCTCTGGTCTCAACACTCTGTCTGATTTTGGATTTTTTTTCCCCCCCAAAATCAGACAGAGTATTGACACCAGAGAGGCTGAATACCGCACTGAGTCAATGCGGTCTTAGCCTCTCTGGTCTCAACACTCTGTCTGATTTGGGATTTTTTTTTTTTTCCAAAAATCAGACAGAGTATTGACACCAGCACACCAGCACCAGGCACACTGAGTCAATGCGGTTTTAGCCTCTCTGGTGTCAACACTCTGTCTGATTTTTGATTCCCCCCCCAAAAAAAAAAATCAGAGTATTGACACCAGAGAGGCTGAATACCGCACTGAGTCAATGCCTCTCTGGTCTCAACACTGTCTGATTTTGGATTTTTTTTCCCTCCCAAAATCAGACAGAGGATTGACACCAGAGAGGCTGAATACCGCACTGAGTCAATGCGGTCTTAGCCTCTCTGGTCTCAACACTCTGTCTGATTATGGAAAAAAAAAAAAAATCTCCCAAAATCAGACAGAGTATTGACACCAGAGAGGCTGTATAGCACACTGAGTCAATGCGGTTTTAGCCTCTCTGGTGTCAACACTCTGTCTCATTTTGGATTTTTTTTTCCCCCCCAAAATCAGAGTATTGACACCAGAGAGGCTGAATACCGCACTGAGTCAATGCCTCTCTGGTCTCAACACTGTCTGAGTTTTGATTTTTTTCCCCCCAAAATCAGACAGAGTATTGACACCAGAGAGGCTGAATACCGCACTGAGTCAATGCGGTCTTAGCCTCTCTGGTCTCAACACTCTGTCTGATTTGGGATTTTTTTTTTTTTCCAAAAATCAGACAGAGGATTGACACCAGAGAGGCTGAATACCGCACTGAGTCAATGCGGTTTTAGCCTCTCTGTTGTCAACACTCTGTCTGATTTTTTTTTTTTTTTTTTCCCCAAAATCAGAGTATTGACACCAGAGAGGCTGAATACCGCACTGAGTCAATGCGGTCTTAGCCTCTCTGGTCTCAACACTCTGTCTGAATTTGGAAAAAAAAAAAAAACTCCCAAAATCAGACAGAGGATTGACACCAGAGAGGCTGAATACCGCACTGAGTCAATGCGGGTTTAGCCTCTCTGTTGTCAACACTCTGTCTGATTTTTTATTTTATTTTTTCCCCCCAAAATCAGAGTATTGACACCAGAGAGGCTGAATACCGCACTGAGTCAATGCAGTCTTAGCCTCTCTGGTCTCAACAATCTGTCTGATTTTGGATTTTTTTTTTTTTCCAAAATCAGAGTATTGACACCAGAGTGGCTGAATACCGCACTGAGTCAATGCGGTCATAGCCTCTCTGGTCTCAACACTCTGTCTGATTTTGGATTTTTTTTTTTCTTTTCCAAAATCAGACTTGACACCAGAGAGGCTGAATACCGCACTGAGTCAATGCGGTCTTAGCCTCTCTGGTCTCAACACTCCGTCTGATTTTGGATTTTTTTTTTCCCAAAATCAGACAGAGTATTGACACCAGAGAGGCTGAATACCGCACTGAGTCAATGCCTCTCTGGTCTCAACACTGTCTGATTTTGGATTTTTTTTTCCTCCCAAAATCAGACAGAGGATTGACACCAGAGAGGCTGAATACCGCACTGAGTCAATGCGGTCTTAGCCTCTCTGGTCTCAACACTCTGTCTGATTATGGAAAAAAAAAAATCTCCCAAAATCAGACAGAGTATTGACACCAGAGAGGCTGAATACCGCACTGAGTCAATGCGGTCTTAGCCTCTCTGGTCTCAACACTCTGTCTGATTTGGGATTTTTTTTTTCTTTCCAAAAATCAGACAGAGGATTGACACCAGAGAGGCTGAATACCGCACTGAGTCAATGCGGTTTTAGCCTCTCTGTTGTCAACACTCTGTCTGATTTTTTTTTTTTTTTTTTCCCCAAAATCAGAGTATTGACACCAGAGAGGCTGAATACCGCACTGAGTCAATGCGGTTTTAGCCTCTCTGTTGTCAACACTCTGTCTGATTTTTTATTTTATTTTTTCCCCCCAAAATCAGAGTATTGACACCAGAGAGGCTGAATACCGCACTGAGTCAATGCGGTCTTAGCCTCTCTGGTCTCAACACTCTGTCTGATTTTGGATTTTTTTTTTTCCCCCCAAAATCAGACTTGACACCAGAGAGGCTGAATACCGCACTGAGTCAATGCGGTCTTAGCCTCTCTGGTCTCAACAATCTGTCTGATTTGGGATTTTTTTTTTCTTTCCCCCAAAATAAGAGTATTGACACCAGAGAGGCTGAATACCGCACTGAGTCAATGCGGTTTTAGCCTCTCTGTTGTCAACACTCTGTCTGATTTTTTTTTTTTTTTTTTCCCCCAAAATCAGAGTATTGACACCAGAGAGGCTGAATACCGCACTGAGTCAATGCGGTCTTAGCCTCTCTGGTCTCAACACTCTGTCTGATTATGGAAAAAAAAAAAAATCTCCCAAAATCAGACAGAGTATTGACACCAGAGAGGCTGTATAGCACACTGAGTCAATGCGGTTTTAGCCTCTCTGGTGTCAACACTCTGTCTCATTTTGGATTTTTTTTTTCTTCCCCAAAATCAGAGTATTGACACCAGAGAGGCTGAATACCGCACTGAGTCAATGCCTCTCTGGTCTCAACACTGTCTGAGTTTTGATTTTTTTTCCCCCAAAATCAGACAGAGTATTGACACCAGAGAGGCTGAATACCGCACTGAGTCAATGCGGTCTTAGCCTCTCTGGTCTCAACACTCTGTCTGATTTTTTTTTTTTTTTTTTTACCAAAATCAGAGTATTGACACCAGAGAGGCTGAATACCGCACTGAGTCAATGCGGTCTTAGCCTCTCTGGTCTCAACACTGTCTGATTTGGGATTTTTTTTTTCTCCCAAAAATCAGACAGAGGATTGACACCAGAGAGGCTGAATACCGCACTGAGTCAATGCGGTTTTAGCCTCTCTGTTGTCAACACTCTGTCTGATTTTTTTTTTTTTTTTTTACCAAAATCAGAGTATTGACACCAGAGAGGTTGAATACCGCACTGAGTCAATGCGGTCTTAGCCTCTCTGGTCTCAACACTGTCTGATTTTGGATTTTTTTTTTTTTTCCAAAATCAGACTTGACACCAGAGAGGCTGAATACCGCACTGAGTCAATGCGGTCTTAGCCTCTCTGGTCTCAACACTCTGTCTGAATTTGGAAAAAAAAAAAAACTCCCAAAATCAGACAGAGGATTGACACCAGAGAGGCTGAATACCACACTGAGTCAATGCGGTTTTAGCCTCTCTGTTGTCAACACTCTGTCTGATTTTTTTTTTTTTTTTTTTTTCCCAAAATCAGAGTATTGACACCAGAGAGGCTGAATACCGCACTGAGTCAATGCGGTCTTAGCCTCTCTGGTCTCAACACTCTGTCTGATTATGAAAAAAAAAAAAAATCTCCCAAAATCAGACAGAGTATTGACACCAGAGAGGCTGTATAGCACACTGAGTCAATGCGGTTTTAGCCTCTCTGGTGTCAACACTCTGTCTCATTTTGGATTTTTTTTTTCTCCCCAAAATCAGAGTATTGACACCAGAGAGGCTGAATACCGCACTGAGTCAATGCCTCTCTGGTCTCAACACTGTCTGAGTTTTGATTTTTTTTCCCCCAAAATCAGACAGAGTATTGACACCAGAGAGGCTGAATACCGCACTGAGTCAATGCGGTCTTAGCCTCTCTGGTCTCAACACTCTGTCTGATTTGGGATTTTTTTTTTTTTTTTCAAAAATCAGACAGAGGATTGACACCAGAGAGGCTGAATACCGCACTGAGTCAATGCGGTTTTAGCCTCTCTGTTGTCAACACTCTGTCTGATTTTGGATTTTTTTTTTTTTCCCAAAATCAGAGTATTGACACCAGAGAGGCTGAATACCGCACTGAGTCAATGCGGTCTTAGCCTCTCTGGTCTCAACACTCTGTCTGATTATGGAAAAAAAAAATCTCCCAAAATCAGACAGAGTATTGACACCAGAGAGGCTGTATAGCACACTGAGTCAATGCGGTTTTAGCCTCTCAGGTGTCAACACTCTGTCTCATTTTGGATTTTTTTTTTTTCCCCAAAATCAGAGTATTGACACCAGAGAGGCTGAATACCGCACTGAGTCAATGCCTCTCTGGTCTCAACACTGTCTGAGTTTTGATTTTTTTTCCCCCAAAATCAGACAGAGTATTGACACCAGAGAGGCTGAATACCGCACTGAGTCAATGCGGTCTTAGCCTCTCTGGTCTCAACACTCTGTCTGATTTGGGATTTTTTTTTCTCCCAAAAATCAGACAGAGGATTGACACCAGAGAGGCTGAATACCGCACTGAGTCAATGCGGTTTTAGCCTCTCTGTTGTCAACACTCTGTCTGATTTTTTTTTTTTTTCCCAAAATCAGAGTATTGACACCAGAGAGGCTGAATACCGCACTGAGTCAATGCGGTCTTAGCCTCTCTGGTCTCAACACTCTGTCTGATTTTGGATTTTTTTTTTTTTTCCAAAATCAGACTTGACACCAGAGAGGCTGAATACCGCACTGAGTCAATGCGGTCTTAGCCTCTCTGGTGTCAACACTCTGTCTGAATTTGGAAAAAAAAAAAAAAATCCCAAAATCAGACAGAGGATTGACACCAGAGAGGCTGAATACCACACTGAGTCAATGCGGTTTTAGCCTCTCTGTTGTCAACACTCTGTCTGATTTTTTATTTTATTTTTCCCCCCCAAAATCAGAATATTGACACCAGAGAGGCTGAATACCGCACTGAGTCAATGCGGTCTTAGCCTCTCTGGTCTCAACACTCTGTCTGATTTTGGATTTTTTTTCCCCCCCAAAATCAGACAGAGTATTGACACCAGAGAGGCTGAATACCGCACTGAGTCAATGCAGTCTTAGCCTCTCTGGTCTCAACACTCTGTCTGATTTGGGATTTTTTTTTTTTGTTCCAAAAATCAGACAGAGGATTGACACCAGAGAGGCTGAATACCGCACTGAGTCAATGCGGTCTTAGCCTCTCTGGTCTCAACACTCTGTCTGAATTTGGAAAAAAAAAAAAACTCCCAAAATCAGACAGAGGATTGACACCAGAGAGGCTGAATACTGCACTGAGTCAATGCGGTTTTAGCCTCTCTGTTGTCAACACTCTGTCTGATTTTTTATTTTATTTTTTCCCCCCAAAATCAGAGTATTGACACCAGAGAGGCTGAATACCGCACTGAGTCAATGCGGTCTTAGCCTCTCTGGTCTCAACAATCTGTCTGATTTTGGATTTTTTTTTTTTTTTTTCCAAAATCAGAGTATTGACACCAGAGAGGCTGAATACCGCACTGAGTCAATGCGGTCATAGCCTCTCTGGTCTCAACACTCTGTCTGATTTTGGATTTTTTTTCCCCCCCAAAATCAGACAGAGTATTGACACCAGAGAGGCTGAATACCGCACTGAGTCAATGCGGTCTTAGCCTCTCTGGTCTCAACACTCTGTCTGATTTGGGATTTTTTTTTTTTTCCAAAAATCAGACAGAGTATTGACACCAGCACACCAGCACCAGGCACACTGAGTCAATGCGGTTTTAGCCTCTCTGGTGTCAACACTCTGTCTGATTTTTGATTCCCCCCCCCAAAAAAAAAATCAGAGTATTGACACCAGAGAGGCTGAATACCGCACTGAGTCAATGTGGTCTTAGCCTCTCTGGTCTCAACACTCTGTCTGATTTTGGATTTTTTTTTTTTTTTTTTCCAAAATCAGACTTGACACCAGAGAGGCTGAATACCGCACTGAGTCAATGCGGTCTTAGCCTCTCTGGTCTCAACACTCCGTCTGATTTTGGATTTTTTTTTTCCCAAAATCAGACAGAGTATTGACACCAGAGAGGCTGAATACCGCACTGAGTCAATGCGGTCTTAGCCTCTCTGGTCTCAACACTCTGTCTGATTATGGAAAAAAAAAAAAAATCTCCCAAAATCAGACAGAGTATTGACACCAGAGAGGCTGTATAGCACACTGAGTCAATGCGGTTTTAGCCTCTCTGGTGTCAACACTCTGTCTCATTTTGGATTTTTTTTCCCCCCCCAAAATCAGAGTATTGACACCAGAGAGGGTGAATACCGCACTGAGTCAATGCCTCTCTGGTCTCAACACTGTCTGAGTTTTGATTTTTTTCCCCCCAAAATCAGACAGAGTATTGACACCAGAGAGGCTGAATACCGCACTGAGTCAATGCGGTCTTAGCCTCTCTGGTCTCAACACTCTGTCTGATTTGGGATTTTTTTTTTTTTCCAAAAATCAGACAGAGGATTGACACCAGAGAGGCTGAATACCGCACTGAGTCAATGCGGTTTTAGCCTCTCTGTTGTCAACACTCTGTCTGATTTTTTTATTTTTTTTTTCCCCAAAATCAGAGTATTGACACCAGAGAGGCTGAATACCGCACTGAGTCAATGCGGTCTTAGCCTCTCTGGTCTCAACACTCTGTCTGAATTTGGAAAAAAAAAAAAAACTCCCAAAATCAGACAGAGGATTGACACCAGAGAGGCTGAATACCGCACTGAGTCAATGCGGGTTTAGCCTCTCTGTTGTCAACACTCTGTCTGATTTTTTATTTTATTTTTTCCCCCCAAAATCAGAGTATTGACACCAGAGAGGCTGAATACCGCACTGAGTCAATGCAGTCTTAGCCTCTCTGGTCTCAACAATCTGTCTGATTTTGGATTTTTTTTTTTTTCCAAAATCAGAGTATTGACACCAGAGTGGCTGAATACCGCACTGAGTCAATGCGGTCATAGCCTCTCTGGTCTCAACACTCTGTCTGATTTTGGATTTTTTTTTTCTTTTCCAAAATCAGACTTGACACCAGAGAGGCTGAATACCGCACTGAGTCAATGCGGTCTTAGCCTCTCTGGTCTCAACACTCCGTCTGATTTAGGATTTTTTTTTCCCAAAATCAGACAGAGTATTGACACCAGAGAGGCTGAATACCGCACTGAGTCAATGCCTCTCTGGTCTCAACACTGTCTGATTTTGGATTTTTTTTTCCTCCCAAAATCAGACAGAGGATTGACACCAGAGAGGCTGAATACCGCACTGAGTCAATGCGGTCTTAGCCTCTCTGGTCTCAACACTCTGTCTGATTATGGAAAAAAAAAAATCTCCCAAAATCAGACAGAGTATTGACACCAGAGAGGCTGAATACCGCACTGAGTCAATGCGGTCTTAGCCTCTCTGGTCTCAACACTCTGTCTGATTTGGGATTTTTTTTTTTCCAAAAATCAGACAGAGTATTGACACCAGCACACCCGCACCTAGCACACTGAGTCAATGCGGTTTTAGCCTCTCTGGTGTCAACACTCTGTCTGATTTTTGCCCCCCCCCCAAAAAATCAGAGTATTGACACCAGAGAGGCTGAATACCGCACTGAGTCAATGTGGTCTTAGCCTCTCTGGTCTCAACACTCCGTCTGATTTTGGATTTTTTTTCTCCCAAAATCAGACAGAGGATTGACACCAGAGAGGCTGAATACCGCACTGAGTCAATGCGGTCTTAGCCTCTCTGGTCTCAACACTCTGTCTGATTATGGAAAAAAAAAAATCTCCCAAAATCAGACAGAGTATTGACACCAGAGAGGCTGTATAGCACACTGAGTCAATACGGTTTTAGCCTCTCTGGTGTCAACACTCTGTCTCATTTTGGATTTTTTTCCCCCCCCAAAATCAGAGTATTGACACCAGAGAGGCTGAATACCGCACTGAGTCAATGCCTCTCTGGTCTCAACACTGTCTGAGTTTTGATTTTTTTTTTCCCCAAAATCAGACAGAGTATTGACACCAGAGAGGCTGAATACCGCACTGAGTCAATGCGGTCTTAGCCTCTCTGGTCTCAACACTCTGTCTGATTTGGGATTTTTTTTTTTTTTCCAAAAATCAGACAGAGGATTGACACCAGAGAGGCTGAATACCGCACTGAGTCAATGCGGTTTTAGCCTCTCTGTTGTCAACACTCTGTCTGATTTTTTTTTTTTTTTTTTCCCCAAAATCAGAGTATTGACACCAGAGAGGCTGAATACCGCACTGAGTCAATGCGGTCTTAGCCTCTCTGGTCTCAACACTCTGTCTGATTATGGAAAAAAAAAAAAATCTCCCAAAATCAGACAGAGTATTGACACCAGAGAGGCTGTATATCACACTGAGTCAATGCGGTTTTAGCCTCTCTGGTGTCAACACTCTGTCTCTTTTTTTTTTTTTTTCCCAAAATCAGAGTATTGACACCGAGAGGCTGAATACCGCATTGAGTCAATGCCTCTCTGGTCTCAACACTGTCTGAGTTTTGATTTTTTTTCCCCCAAAATCAGACAGAGTATTGACACCAGAGAGGCTGAATACCGCACTGAGTCAATGCGGTCTTAGCCTCTCTGGTCTCAACACTCTGTCTGATTTGGGATTTTTTTTTTTTTCCAAAAATCAGACAGAGGTTTGACACCAGAGAGGCTGAATACCGCACTGAGTCAATGCGGTTTTAGCCTCTCTGTTGTCAACACTATGTCTGATTTTTTTTTTTTTTTTTTTTTTCCCCAAAATCAGAGTATTGACACCAGAGAGGCTGAATACCGCACTGAGTCAATGCAGTCTTAGCCTCTCTGGTCTCAACACTGTCTGATTTTGGATTTTTTTTTTTTTTTTCCAAAATCAGACTTGACACCAGAGAGGCTGAATACCGCACTGAGTCAATGCGGTCTTAGCCTCTCTGGTCTCAACACTCTGTCTGATTTTGGATTTTTTTTTTTTTTCCCCAAAATCAGACAGAGGATTGACACCAGAGAGGCTGAATACCGCACTGAGTCAATGCGGTCTTAGCCTCTCTGGTCTCAACACTCTGTCTGAATTTGGAAAAAAAAAAAAACTCCCAAAATCAGACAGAGGATTGACACCAGAGAGGCTGAATACCGCACTGAGTCAATGCGGTTTTAGCCTCTCTGTTGTCAACACTCTGTCTGATTTTTTATTTTATTTTTTCCCCCCAAAATCAGAGTATTGACACCAGAGAGGCTGAATACCGCACTGAGTCAATGCGGTCTTAGCCTCTCTGGTCTCAACACTCTGTCTGATTTTGGATTCCCCCCCCCCCCCCCCCCAAAATCAGACAGAGTATTGACACCAGAGAGGCTGAATACCGCACTGAGTCAATGCAGTCTTAGCCTCTCTGGTCTCAACAATCTGTCTGATTTTGGATTTTTTTTTTTTTTTTCCAAAATCAGAGTATTGACACCAGAGAGGCTGAATACCGCACTGAGTCAATGCGGTCATAGCCTCTCTGGTCTCAACACTCTGTCTGATTTTGGATTTTTTTCCCCCCCCAAAATCAGACAGAGTATTGACACCAGAGAGGCTGAATACCGCACTGAGTCAATGCCTCTCTGGTCTCAACACTGTCTGATTTTGGATTTTTTTTTCCTCCCAAAATCAGACAGAGGATTGACACCAGAGAGGCTGAATACCGCACTGAGTCAATGCGGTCTTAGCCTCTCTGGTCTCAACACTCTGTCTGATTATGGAAAAAAAAAAAATCTCCCAAAATCAGACAGAGTATTGACACCAGAGAGGCTGAATACCGCACTGAGTCAATGCGGTCTTAGCCTCTCTGGTCTCAACACTCTGTCTGATTTGGGATTTTTTTTTTTTCCAAAAATCAGACAGAGTATTGACACCAGCACACCCGCACCTAGCACACTGAGTCAATGCGGTTTTAGCCTCTCTGGTGTCAACACTCTGTCTGATTTTTGCCCCCCCCCAAAAAAATCAGAGTATTGACACCAGAGAGGCTGAATACCGCACTGAGTCAATGTGGTCTTAGCCTCTCTGGTCTCAACACTCCGTCTGATTTTGGATTTTTTTTCTCCCAAAATCAGACAGAGGATTGACACCAGAGAGGCTGAATACCGCACTGAGTCAATGCGGTCTTAGCCTCTCTGGTCTCAACACTCTGTCTGATTATGGAAAAAAAAAAATCTCCCAAAATCAGACAGAGTATTGACACCAGAGAGGCTGTATATCACACTGAGTCAATACGGTTTTAGCCTCTCTGGTGTCAACACTCTGTCTCATTTTGGATTTTTTTTCCCCCCCAAAATCAGAGTATTGACACCAGAGAGGCTGAATACCGCACTGAGTCAATGCCTCTCTGGTCTCAACACTGTCTGAGTTTTGATTTTTTTTTCCCCCAAAATCAGACAGAGTATTGACACCAGAGAGGCTGAATACCGCACTGAGTCAATGCGGTCTTAGCCTCTCTGGTCTCAACACTCTGTCTGATTTGGGATTTTTTTTTTTTTTCCAAAAATCAGACAGAGGATTGACACCAGAGAGGCTGAATACCGCACTGAGTCAATGCGGTTTTAGCCTCTCTGTTGTCAACACTCTGTCTGATTTTTTTTTTTTTTTTTCCCCCAAAATCAGAGTATTGACACCAGAGAGGCTGAATACCGCACTGAGTCAATGCGGTCTTAGCCTCTCTGGTCTCAACACTCTGTCTGATTATGGAAAAAAAAAAAAATCTCCCAAAATCAGACAGAGTATTGACACCAGAGAGGCTGTATATCACACTGAGTCAATGCGGTTTTAGCCTCTCTGGTGTCAACACTCTGTCTCTTTTTTTTTTTTTTTCCCAAAATCAGAGTATTGACACCGAGAGGCTGAATACCGCATTGAGTCAATGCCTCTCTGGTCTCAACACTGTCTGAGTTTTGATTTTTTTCCCCCCAAAATCAGACAGAGTATTGACACCAGAGAGGCTGAATACCGCACTGAGTCAATGCGGTCTTAGCCTCTCTGGTCTCAACACTCTGTCTGATTTGGGATTTTTTTTTTTTTCCAAAAATCAGACAGAGGTTTGACACCAGAGAGGCTGAATACCGCACTGAGTCAATGCGGTTTTAGCCTCTCTGTTGTCAACACTATGTCTGATTTTTTTTTTTTTTTTTTTTCCCCCAAAATCAGAGTATTGACACCAGAGAGGCTGAATACCGCACTGAGTCAATGCGGTCTTAGCCTCTCTGGTCTCAACACTGTCTGATTTTGGATTTTTTTTTTTTTTTTCCAAAATCAGACTTGACACCAGAGAGGCTGAATACCGCACTGAGTCAATGCGGTCTTAGCCTCTCTGGTCTCAACACTCTGTCTGATTTTGGATTTTTTTTTTTTTTCCCCAAAATCAGACAGAGGATTGACACCAGAGAGGCTGAATACCGCACTGAGTCAATGCGGTCTTAGCCTCTCTGGTCTCAACACTCTGTCTGAATTTGGAAAAAAAAAAAAACTCCCAAAATCAGACAGAGGATTGACACCAGAGAGGCTGAATACCGCACTGAGTCAATGCGGTTTTAGCCTCTCTGTTGTCAACACTCTGTCTGATTTTTTATTTTATTTTTTCCCCCCAAAATCAGAGTATTGACACCAGAGAGGCTGAATACCGCACTGAGTCAATGCGGTCTTAGCCTCTCTGGTCTCAACACTCTGTCTGATTTTGGATTTCCCCCCCCCCCCCCCCCCCCCAAAATCAGACAGAGTATTGACACCAGAGAGGCTGAATACCGCACTGAGTCAATGCAGTCTTAGCCTCTCTGGTCTCAACAATCTGTCTGATTTTGGATTTTTTTTTTTTTTTTCCAAAATCAGAGTATTGACACCAGAGAGGCTGAATACCGCACTGAGTCAATGCGGTCATAGCCTCTCTGGTCTCAACACTCTGTCTGATTTTGGATTTTTTTTCCCCCCCAAAATCAGACAGAGTATTGACACCAGAGAGGCTGAATACCGCACTGAGTCAATGCAGTCTTAGCCTCTCTGGTCTCAACACTCTGTCTGATTTGGGATTTTTTTTTTTTTTTTTCCAAAAATCAGACAGAGTATTGACACCAGCACACCAGCACCAGGCACACTGAGTCAATGCGGTTTTAGCCTCTCTGGTGTCAACACTCTGTCTGATTTTTGATTCCCCCCCCCCAAAAAAAAATCAGAGTATTGACACCAGAGAGGCTGAATACCGCACTGAGTCAATGTGGTCTTAGCCTCTCTGGTCTCAACACTCTGTCTGATTTTGGATTTTTTTTTTTTTTTTTCCAAAATCAGACTTGACACCAGAGAGGCTGAATACCGCACTGAGTCAATGCGGTCTTAGCCTCTCTGGTCTCAACACTCCGTCTGATTTTGGATTTTTTTTTCCCAAAATCAGACAGAGTATTGACACCAGAGAGGCTGAATACCGCACTGAGTCAATGCCTCTCTGGTCTCAACACTGTCTGATTTTGGATTTTTTTTTCCTCCCAAAATCAGACAGAGGATTGACACCAGAGAGGCTGAATACCGCACTGAGTCAATGCGGTCTTAGCCTCTCTGGTCTCAACACTCTGTCTGATTATGGAAAAAAAAAAAAAATCTCCCAAAATCAGACAGAGTATTGACACCAGAGAGGCTGTATAGCACACTGAGTCAATGCAGTTTTAGCCTCTCTGGTGTCAACACTCTGTCTCATTTTGGATTTTTTTTTTCTCCCCAAAATCAGAGTATTGACACCAGAGAGGCTGAATACCGCACTGAGTCAATGCCTCTCTGGTCTCAACACTGTCTGAGTTTTGATTTTTTTTCCCCCAAAATCAGACAGAGTATTGACACCAGAGAGGCTGAATACCGCACTGAGTCAATGCGGTCTTAGCCTCTCTGGTCTCAACACTCTGTCTGATTTGGGATTTTTTTTTTTTTTTTCAAAAATCAGACAGAGGATTGACACCAGAGAGGCTGAATACCGCACTGAGTCAATGCCTCTCTGGTCTCAACACTGTCTGATTTTGGATTTTTTTTTCCTCCCAAAATCAGACAGAGGATTGACACCAGAGAGGCTGAATACCGCACTGAGTCAATGCGGTCTTAGCCTCTCTGGTCTCAACACTCTGTCTGATTATGGAAAAAAAAAAAAATCTCCCAAAATCAGACAGAGTATTGACACCAGAGAGGCTGTACAGCACACTGAGTCAATGCGGTTTTAGCCTCTCTGGTGTCAACACTCTGTCTCATTTTGGATTTTTTTTTCTCCCCAAAAATCAGAGTATTGACACCAGAGAGGCTGAATACCGCACTGAGTCAATGCCTCTCTGGTCTCAACACTGTCTGAGTTTTGATTTTTTTTCCCCCAAAATCAGACAGAGTATTGACACCAGAGAGGCTGAATACCGCACTGAGTCAATGCGGTCTTAGCCTCTCTGGTCTCAACACTCTGTCTGATTATGGAAAAAAAAAAAAAATCTCCCAAAATCAGACAGAGTATTGACACCAGAGAGGCTGTATAGCACACTGAGTCAATGCGGTTTTAGCCTCTCTGGTGTCAACACTCTGTCTCATTTTGGATTTTTTTTCCCCCCCAAAATCAGAGTATTGACACCAGAGAGGCTGAATACCGCACTGAGTCAATGCCTCTCTGGTCTCAACACTGTCTGAGTTTTGATTTTTTTTCCCCCAAAATCAGACAGAGTATTGACACCAGAGAGGCTGAATACCGCACTGAGTCAATGCGGTCTTAGCCTCTCTGGTCTCAACACTCTGTCTGATTTGGGATTTTTTTTTTTTTTTTTCAAAAATCAGACAGAGGATTGACACCAGAGAGGCTGAATACCGCACTGAGTCAATGCCTCTCTGGTCTCAACACTGTCTGATTTTGGATTTTTTTTTCCTCCCAAAATCAGACAGAGGATTGACACCAGAGAGGCTGAATACCGCACTGAGTCAATGCGGTCTTAGCCTCTCTGGTCTCAACACTCTGTCTGATTATGGAAAAAAAAAAAAATCTCCCAAAATCAGACAGAGTATTGACACCAGAGAGGCTGTATAGCACACTGAGTCAATGCGGTTTTAGCCTCTCTGGTGTCAACACTCTGTCTCATTTTGGATTTTTTTTTCTCCCCAAAATCAGAGTATTGACACCAGAGAGGCTGAATACCGCACTGAGTCAATGCCTCTCTGGTCTCAACACTGTCTGAGTTTTGATTTTTTTTTCCCCAAAATCAGACAGAGTATTGACACCAGAGAGGCTGAATACCGCACTGAGTCAATGCGGTATTAGCCTCTCTGGTCTCAACACTCTGTCTGATTTGGGATTTTTTTTTTTTTTTTTCAAAAATCAGACAGAGGATTGACACCAGAGAGGCTGAATACCGCACTGAGTCAATGCCTCTCTGGTCTCAACACTGTCTGATTTTGGATTTTTTTTTCCTCCCAAAATCAGACAGAGGATTGACACCAGAGAGGCTGAATACCGCACTGAGTCAATGCGGTCTTAGCCTCTCTGGTCTCAACACTCTGTCTGATTATGGAAAAAAAAAAAAATCTCCCAAAATCAGACAGAGTATTGACACCAGAGAGGCTGTATAGCACACTGAGTCAATGCGGTTTTAGCCTCTCTGGTGTCAACACTCTGTCTCATTTTGGATTTTTTTTTTCTCCCCAAAATCAGAGTATTGACACCAGAGAGGCTGAATACCGCACTGAGTCAATGCCTCTCTGGTCTCAACACTGTCTGAGTTTTGATTTTTTTTCCCCCAAAATCAGACAGAGTATTGACACCAGAGAGGCTGAATACCGCACTGAGTCAATGCGGTCTTAGCCTCTCTGGTCTCAACACTCTGTCTGATTTGGGATTTTTTTTTTTTTTTCAAAAATCAGACAGAGGATTGACACCAGAGAGGCTGAATACCACACTGAGTCAATGCGGTCTTAGCCTCTCTGGTCTCAACACTCCGTCTGATTTTGGATTTTTTTTTTCCCAAAATCAGACAGAGTATTGACACCAGAGAGGCTGAATACCGCACTGAGTCAATGCCTCTCTGGTCTCAACACTGTCTGATTTTGGATTTTTTTTCCTCCCAAAATCAGACAGAGGATTGACACCAGAGAGGCTGAATACCGCACTGAGTCAATGCGGTCTTAGCCTCTCTGGTCTCAACACTCTGTCTGATTATGGAAAAAAAAAAATCTCCCAAAATCAGACAGAGTATTGACACCAGAGAGGCTTTATAGCACACTGAGTCAATGCGGTTTTAGCCTCTCTGGTGTCAACACTCTGTCTCATTTTGGATTTTTTTTTTCCCCCCAAAATCAGAGTATTGACACCAGAGAGGCTGAATACCGCACTGAGTCAATGCCTCTCTGGTCTCAACACAGTCTGAGTTTTGATTTTTTTTTCCCCCAAAATCAGACAGAGTATTGACACCAGAGAGGCTGAATACCGCACTGAGTCAATGCGGTCTTAGCCTCTCTGGTCTCAACACTCTGTCTGATTTGGGATTTTTTTTTTTTTCCAAAAATCAGACAGAGGATTGACAGTCAATGCGGTCTTAGCCTCTCTGGTCTCAAAATCAAAACTCAGACAGTGTTGAGACCAGAGAGGCATTGACTCAGTGCGGTATTCAGCCTCTCTGGTGTCAATACTCTGATTTTGGGGAAAAAAAAAAATCCAAAATGAGACAGAGTATTGACACCAGAGAGGCTGTATAGCACACTGAGTCAATGCGGTTTTAGCCTCTCTGGTGTCAACACTCTGTCTCATTTTGGATTTTTTTTTTTCCCCAAAATCAGAGTATTGACACCAGAGAGGCTGAATACCGCACTGAGTCAATGCCTCTCTGGTCTCAACACTGTCTGAGTTTTGATTTTTTTTCCCCCAAAATCAGACAGAGTATTGACACCAGAGAGGCTGAATACCGCACTGAGTCAATGCGGTCTTAGCCTCTCTGGTCTCAACACTCTGTCTGATTTGGGATTTTTTTTTTTTTTTTTCAAAAATCAGACAGAGGATTGACACCAGAGAGGCTGAATACCGCACTGAGTCAATGCCTCTCTGGTCTCAACACTGTCTGATTTTGGATTTTTTTTTCCTCCCAAAATCAGACAGAGGATTGACACCAGAGAGGCTGAATACCGCACTGAGTCAATGCGGTCTTAGCCTCTCTGGTCTCAACACTCTGTCTGATTATGGAAAAAAAAAAAAATCTCCCAAAATCAGACAGAGTATTGACACCAGAGAGGCTGTATAGCACACTGAGTCAATGCGGTTTTAGCCTCTCTGGTGTCAACACTCTGTCTCATTTTGGATTTTTTTTTCTCCCCAAAATCAGAGTATTGACACCAGAGAGGCTGAATACCGCACTGAGTCAATGCCTCTCTGGTCTCAACACTGTCTGAGTTTTGATTTTTTTTCCCCCAAAATCAGACAGAGTATTGACACCAGAGAGGCTGAATACCGCACTGAGTCAATGCGGTATTAGCCTCTCTGGTCTCAACACTCTGTCTGATTTGGGATTTTTTTTTTTTTTTTTCAAAAATCAGACAGAGGATTGACACCAGAGAGGCTGAATACCGCACTGAGTCAATGCCTCTCTGGTCTCAACACTGTCTGATTTTGGATTTTTTTTTCCTCCCAAAATCAGACAGAGGATTGACACCAGAGAGGCTGAATACCGCACTGAGTCAATGCGGTCTTAGCCTCTCTGGTCTCAACACTCTGTCTGATTATGGAAAAAAAAAAAAATCTCCCAAAATCAGACAGAGTATTGACACCAGAGAGGCTGTATAGCACACAGAGTCAATGCGGTTTTAGCCTCTCTGGTGTCAACACTCTGTCTCATTTTGGATTTTTTTTTTCTCCCCAAAATCAGAGTATTGACACCAGAGAGGCTGAATACCGCACTGAGTCAATGCCTCTCTGGTCTCAACACTGTCTGAGTTTTGATTTTTTTTCCCCCAAAATCAGACAGAGTATTGACACCAGAGAGGCTGAATACCGCACTGAGTCAATGCGGTCTTAGCCTCTCTGGTCTCAACACTCTGTCTGATTTGGGATTTTTTTTTTTTTTTCAAAAATCAGACAGAGGATTGACACCAGAGAGGCTGAATACCACACTGAGTCAATGCGGTCTTAGCCTCTCTGGTCTCAACACTCCGTCTGATTTTGGATTTTTTTTCTTCCCAAAATCAGACAGAGTATTGACACCAGAGAGGCTGAATACCGCACTGAGTCAATGCCTCTCTGGTCTCAACACTGTCTGATTTTGGATTTTTTTTCCTCCCAAAATCAGACAGAGGATTGACACCAGAGAGGCTGAATACCGCACTGAGTCAATGCGGTCTTAGCCTCTCTGGTCTCAACACTCTGTCTGATTTGGGATTTTTTTTTTTTTTTTTCAAAAATCAGACAGAGGATTGACACCAGAGAGGCTGAATACCGCACTGAGTCAATGCCTCTCTGGTCTCAACACTGTCTGATTTTGGATTTTTTTTTCCTCCCAAAATCAGACAGAGGATTGACACCAGAGAGGCTGAATACCGCACTGAGTCAATGCGGTCTTAGCCTCTCTGGTCTCAACACTCTGTCTGATTATGGAAAAAAAAAAAAATCTCCCAAAATCAGACAGAGTATTGACACCAGAGAGGCTGTATAGCACACAGAGTCAATCCGGTTTTAGCCTCTCTGGTGTCAACACTCTGTCTCATTTTGGATTTTTTTTTTCTCCCCAAAATCAGAGTATTGACACCAGAGAGGCTGAATACCGCACTGAGTCAATGCCTCTCTGGTCTCAACACTGTCTGAGTTTTGATTTTTTTTCCCCCAAAATCAGACAGAGTATTGACACCAGAGAGGCTGAATACCGCACTGAGTCAATGCGGTCTTAGCCTCTCTGGTCTCAACACTCTGTCTGATTTGGGATTTTTTTTTTTTTTTCAAAAATCAGACAGAGGATTGACACCAGAGAGGCTGAATACCACACTGAGTCAATGCGGTCTTAGCCTCTCTGGTCTCAACACTCCGTCTGATTTTGGATTTTTTTTTTCCCAAAATCAGACAGAGTATTGACACCAGAGAGGCTGAATACCGCACTGAGTCAATGCCTCTCTGGTCTCAACACTGTCTGATTTTGGATTTTTTTTCCTCCCAAAATCAGACAGAGGATTGACACCAGAGAGGCTGAATACCGCACTGAGTCAATGCGGTCTTAGCCTCTCTGGTCTCAACACTCTGTCTGATTATGGAAAAAAAAAAATCTCCCAAAATCAGACAGAGTATTGACACCAGAGAGGCTTTATAGCACACTGAGTCAATGCGGTTTTAGCCTCTCTGGTGTCAACACTCTGTCTCATTTTGGATTTTTTTTTTTTTCCCAAAATCAGAGTATTGACACCAGAGAGGCTGAATACCGCACTGAGTCAATGCCTCTCTGGTCTCAACACAGTCTGAGTTTTGATTTTTTTTTCCCCCAAAATCAGACAGAGTATTGACACCAGAGAGGCTGAATACCGCACTGAGTCAATGCGGTCTTAGCCTCTCTGGTCTCAACACTCTGTCTGATTTGGGATTTTTTTTTTTTTTCCAAAAATCAGACAGAGGATTGACACCAGAGAGGCTGAATACCGCACTGAGTCAATGCGGTTTTAGCCTCTCTGTTGTCAACACTCTGTCTGATTTTTTTTTTTTTTTTTTTCCCAAAATCAGAGTATTGACACCAGAGAGGCTGAATACCGCACTGAGTCAATGCGGTCTTAGCCTCTCTGGTCTCAACACTCTGTCTGAATTTGGAAAAAAAAAAAAAAATCCCAAAATCAGACAGAGGATTGACACCAGAGAGGCTGAATACCGCACTGAGTCAATGCGGTTTTAGCCTCTCTGTTGTCAACACTCTGTCTGATTTTTTATTTTATTTTTTCCCCCCAAAATCAGAGTATTGACACCAGAGAGGCTGAATACCGCACTGAGTCAATGCAGTCTTAGCCTCTCTGGTCTCAACAATCTGTCTGATTTTGGATTTTTTTTTTTTTTCCAAAATCAGAGTATTGACACCAGAGTGGCTGAATACCGCACTGAGTCAATGCGGTCATAGCCTCTCTGGTCTCAACACTCTGTCTGATTTTGGATTTTTTTTTTTCTTTTCCAAAATCAGACTTGACACCAGAGAGGCTGAATACCGCACTGAGTCAATGCGGTCTTAGCCTCTCTGGTCTCAACACTCCGTCTGATTTTGGATTTTTTTTTTCCCAAAATCAGACAGAGTATTGACACCAGAGAGGCTGAATACCGCACTGAGTCAATGCCTCTCTGGTCTCAACACTGTCTGATTTTGGATTTTTTTTTCCTCCCAAAATCAGACAGAGGATTGACACCAGAGAGGCTGAATACCGCACTGAGTCAATGCGGTCTTAGCCTCTCTGGTCTCAACACTCTGTCTGATTATGGAAGAAAAAAAAAATCTCCCAAAATCAGACAGAGTATTGACACCAGAGAGGCTGAATACCGCACTGAGTCAATGCGGTCTTAGCCTCTCTGGTCTCAACACTCTGTCTGATTTGGGATTTTTTTTTTTTCCAAAAATCAGACAGAGTATTGACACCAGCACACCCGCACCTAGCACACTGAGTCAATGCGGTTTTAGCCTCTCTGGTGTCAACACTCTGTCTGATTTTTGCCCCCCCCAAAAAAAATCAGAGTATTGACACCAGAGAGGCTGAATACCGCACTGAGTCAATGTGGTCTTAGCCTCTCTGGTCTCAACACTCCGTCTGATTTAGGATTTTTTTTCTCCCAAAATCAGACAGAGGATTGACACCAGAGAGGCTGAATACCGCACTGAGTCAATGCGGTCTTAGCCTCTCTGGTCTCAACACTCTGTCTGATTATGGAAAAAAAAAATCTCCCAAAATCAGACAGAGTATTGACACCAGAGAGGCTGTATAGCACACTGAGTCAATGCGGTTTTAGCCTCTCTGGTGTCAACACTCTGTCTCATTTTGGATTTTTTTTCCCCCCCAAAATCAGAGTATTGACACCAGAGAGGCTGAATACCGCACTGAGTCAATGCGGTCTTAGCCTCTCTGGTCTCAACACTCTGTCTGATTTTTTTTTTTTTTTTTTTCCCCAAAATCAGAGTATTGACACCAGAGAGGCTGAATACCGCACTGAGTCAATGCGGTCTTAGCCTCTCTGGTCTCAACACTCTGTCTGATTATGGAAAAAAAAAAAAAATCTCCCAAAATCAGACAGAGTATTGACACCAGAGAGGCTGTATAGCACACTGAGTCAATGCGGTTTTAGCCTCTCTGGTGTCAACACTCTGTCTCTTTTTTTTTTTTTTTTTTTCCCAAAATCAGAGTATTGACACCAGAGAGGCTGAATACCGCATTGAGTCAATGCCTCTCTGGTCTCAACACTGTCTGAGTTTTGATTTTTTTTCCCCCAAAATCAGACAGAGTATTGACACCAGAGAGGCTGAATACCGCACTGAGTCAATGCGGTCTTAGCCTCTCTGGTCTCAACACTCTGTCTGATTTGGGATTTTTTTTTTTTTCCAAAAATCAGACAGAGGATTGACACCAGAGAGGCTGAATACCGCACTGAGTCAATGCGGTTTTAGCCTCTCTGTTGTCAACACTCTGTCTGATTTTTTTTTTTTTTTTTTTCCCCCAAAATCAGAGTATTGACACCAGAGAGGCTGAATACCGCACTGAGTCAATGCGGTCTTAGCCTCTCTGGTCTCAACACTGTCTGATTTTGGATTTTTTTTTTTTTTTTTTCCAAAATCAGACTTGACACCAGAGAGGCTGAATACCGCACTGAGTCAATGCGGTCTTAGCCTCTCTGGTCTCAACACTCTGTCTGATTTTGGATTTTTTTTTTTTCCCCAAAATCAGACAGAGGATTGACACCAGAGAGGCTGAATACCGCACTGAGTCAATGCGGTCTTAGCCTCTCTGGTCTCAACACTCTGTCTGAATTTGAAAAAAAAAAAAAACTCCCAAAATCAGACAGAGGATTGACACCAGAGAGGCTGAATACCGCACTGAGTCAATGCGGTTTTAGCCTCTCTGTTGTCAACACTCTGTCTGATTTTTTATTTTATTTTTTCCCCCCAAAATCAGAGTATTGACACCAGAGAGGCTGAATACCGCACTGAGTCAATGCGGTCTTAGCCTCTCTGGTCTCAACACTCTGTCTGATTTGGGATTTTTTTTTTTTTTTCCAAAAATCAGACAGAGTATTGACACCAGCACACCAGCACCAGGCACACTGAGTCAATGCGGTTTTAGCCTCTCTGGTGTCAACACTCTGTCTGATTTTGGATTTTTTTTTTTTTTTTCCAAAATCAGACTTGACACCAGAGAGGCTGAATACCGCACTGAGTCAATGCGGTCTTAGCCTCTCTGGTCTCAACACTCCGTCTGATTTTGGATTTTTTTTTCCCAAAATCAGACAGAGTATTGACACCAGAGAGGCTGAATACCGCACTGAGTCAATGCCTCTCTGGTCTCAACACTGTCTGATTTTGGATTTTTTTTTCCTCCCAAAATCAGACAGAGGATTGACACCAGAGAGGCTGAATACCGCACTGAGTCAATGCGGTCTTAGCCTCTCTGGTCTCAACACTCTGTCTGATTATGGAAAAAAAAAAAATCTCCCAAAATCAGACAGAGTATTGACACCAGAGAGGCTGTATAGCACACTGAGTCAATGCGGTTTTAGCCTCTCTGGTGTCAACACTCTGTCTCATTTTGGATTTTTTTTTCTCCCCAAAATCAGAGTATTGACACCAGAGAGGCTGAATACCGCACTGAGTCAATGCCTCTCTGGTCTCAACACTGTCTGATTTTGGATTTTTTTTTCCTCCCAAAATCAGACAGAGGATTGACACCAGAGAGCCTGAATACCGCACTGAGTCAATGCGGTCTTAGCCTCTCTGGTCTCAACACTCTGTCTGATTATGGAAAAAAAAAAAATCTCCCAAAATCAGACAGAGTATTGACACCAGAGAGGCTGTATAGCACACTGAGTCAATGCGGTTTTAGCCTCTCTGGTGTCAACACTCTGTCTCATTTTGGATTTTTTTTTCTCCCCAAAATCAGAGTATTGACACCAGAGAGGCTGAATACCGCACTGAGTCAATGCCTCTCTGGTCTCAACACTGTCTGAGTTTTGATTTTTTTTCCCCCAAAATCAGACAGAGTATTGACACCAGAGAGGCTGAATACCGCACTGAGTCAATGCGGTCTTAGCCTCTCTGGTCTCAACACTGTCTGATTTGGGATTTTTTTTTTTTTTTTCAAAAATCAGACAGAGGATTGACACCAGAGAGGCTGAATACCGCACTGAGTCAATGCCTCTCTGGTCTCAACACTGTCTGATTTTGGATTTTTTTTTCCTCCCAAAATCAGACAGAGGATTGACACCAGAGAGGCTGAATACCGCACTGAGTCAATGCGGTCTTAGCCTCTCTGGTCTCAACACTCTGTCTGATTATGGAAAAAAAAAAAATCTCCCAAAATCAGACAGAGTATTGACACCAGAGAGGCTGTATAGCACACTGAGTCAATGCGGTTTTAGCCTCTCTGGTGTCAACACTCTGTCTCATTTTGGATTTTTTTTTTCTCCCCAAAATCTGAGTATTGACACCAGAGAAGCTGAATACCGCACTGAGTCAATGCCTCTCTGGTCTCAACACTGTCTGAGTTTTGATTTTTTTTCCCCCAAAATCAGACAGAGTATTGACACCAGAGAGGCTGAATACCGCACTGAGTCAATGCGGTCTTAGCCTCTCTGGTCTCAACACTCTGTCTGATTTGGGATTTTTTTTTTTTTTTCAAAAATCAGACAGAGGATTGACACCAGAGAGGCTGAATACCGCACTGAGTCAATGCGGTCTTAGCCTCTCTGGTCTCAACACTCTGTCTGATTATGGAAAAAAAAAAATCTCCCAAAATCAGACAGAGTATTGACACCAGAGAGGCTGTATAGCACACTGAGTCAATGCGGTTTTAGCCTCTCAGGTGTCAACACTCTGTCTCATTTTGGATTTTTTTTTTTTTCCCAAAATCAGAGTATTGACACCAGAGAGGCTGAATACCGCACTGAGTCAATGCCTCTCTGGTCTCAACACTGTCTGAGTTTTGATTTTTTTTCCCCCAAAATCAGACAGAGTATTGACACCAGAGAGCCTGAATACCACACTGAGTCAATGCGGTTTTAGCCTCTCTGTTGTCAACACTCTGTCTGATTTTTTATTTTATTTTTCCCCCCCAAAATCAGAGTATTGACACCAGAGAGGCTGAATACCGCACTGAGTCAATGCGGTCTTAGCCTCTCTGGTCTCAACACTCTGTCTGATTTTGGATTTTTTTTTTTTCCCCAAAATCAGACAGAGTATTGACACCAGAGGGGCTGAATACCGCACTGAGTCAATGCAGTCTTAGCCTCTCTGGTCTCAACACTCTGTCTGATTTTTTTTTTTTTTTTTTTTTCAAAAATCAGACAGAGTATTGACACCAGAGAGGCTGAATACCGCACTGAGTCAATGCGGTTTTAGCCTCTCTGTTGTCAACACTCTGTCTGATTTTTTATTTTATTTTTTCCCCCCAAAATCAGAGTATTGACACCAGAGAGGCTGAATACCGCACTGAGTCTATGCGGTCTTAGCCTCTCTGGTCTCAACACTCTGTCTGATTTTGGATTTTTTTTTTTTTTTTTCCAAAATCAGACTTGACACCAGAGAGGCTGAATACCGCACTGAGTCAATGCGGTCTTAGCCTCTCTGGTCTCAACACTCCGTCTGATTTTGGATTTTTTTTTTCCCCAAAATCAGACAGAGTATTGACACCAGAGAGGCTGAATACCGCACTGAGTCAATGCCTCTCTGGTCTCAACACTGTCTGATTTTGGATTTTTTTTTCTCCCAAAATCAGACAGAGTATTGACACCAGAGAGGCTGTATAGCACACTGATTCAATGCGGTTTTAGCCTCTCTGTTGTCAACACTCTGTCTGATTTTTGATTTTTTTTTTTCTCCCCAAAATCAGAGTATTGACACCAGAGAGGCTGAATACCGCACTGAGTCAATGCGGTCTTAGCCTCTCTGGTCTCAACACTCTGTCTGATTTGGGATTTTTTTTTTCTTCCAAAAATCAGACAGAGTATTGACACCAGCACACCAGCACCAGGCACACTGAGTCAATGCGGTTTTAGCCTTTCTGGTGTCAACACTCTGTCTGATTTTTGATTCCCCCCCCCCCAAAAAAAATCAGAGTATTGACACCAGAGAGGCTGAATACCGCACTGAGTCAATGTGGTCTTAGCCTCTCTGGTCTCAACACTCTGTCTGATTTTGGATTTTTTTTTTTTTTTTTTCCAAAATCAGACTTGACACCAGAGAGGCTGAATACCGCACTGAGTCAATGCGGTCTTAGCCTCTCTGGTCTCAACACTCCGTCTGATTTTGGATTTTTTTTTTCCCAAAATCAGACAGAGTATTGACACCAGAGAGGCTGAATACCGCACTGAGTCAATGCCTCTCTGGTCTCAACACTGTCTGATTTTGGATTTTTTTTCCTCCCAAAATCAGACAGAGGATTGACACCAGAGAGGCTGAATACCGCACTGAGTCAATGCGGTCTTAGCCTCTCTGGTCTCAACACTCTGTCTGATTATGGAAAAAAAAAAATCTCCCAAAATCAGACAGAGTATTGACACCAGAGAGGCTTTATAGCACACTGAGTCAATGCGGTTTTAGCCTCTCTGGTGTCAACACTCTGTCTCATTTTGGATTTTTTTTTTCTCCCCAAAATCAGAGTATTGACACCAGAGAGGCTGAATACCGCACTGAGTCAATGCCTCTCTGGTCTCAACACTGTCTGAGTTTTGATTTTTTTTTTCCCCAAAATCAGACAGAGTATTGACACCAGAGAGGCTGAATACCGCACTGAGTCAATGCGGTCTTAGCCTCTCTGGTCTCAACACTCTGTCTGATTTGGGATTTTTTTTTTTTTCCAAAAATCAGACAGAGGATTGACACCAGAGAGGCTGAATACCGCACTGAGTCAATGCGGTTTTAGCCTCTCTGTTGTCAACACTCTGTCTGATTTTTTTTTTTTTTTTTTCCCCAAAATCAGAGTATTGACACCAGAGAGGCTGACTACCGCACTGAGTCAATGCGGTCTTAGCCTCTCTGGTCTCAACACTGTCTGAATTTGGAAAAAAAAAAAAAACTCCCAAAATCAGACAGAGGATTGACACCAGAGAGGCTGAATACCGCACTGAGTCAATGCGGTTTTAGCCTCTCTGGTCTCAACACTCCGTCTGATTTTGGATTTTTTTTTCCCAAAATCAGACAGAGTATTGACACCAGAGAGGCTGAATACCGCACTGAGTCAATGCCTCTCTGGTCTCAACACTGTCTGATTTTGGATTTTTTTTTCCTCCCAAAATCAGACAGAGGATTGACACCAGAGAGGCTGAATACCGCACTGAGTCAATGCGGTCTTAGCCTCTCTGGTCTCAACACTCTGTCTGATTATGGAAATTTTTTTTTTTTTCCAAAATCAGACAGAGTATTGACACCAGAGAGGCTGTATAGCACACTGAGTCAATGCGGTTTTAGCCTCTCTGGTGTCAACACTCTGTCTCATTTTGGATTTTTTTTTCTCCCCAAAATCAGAGTATTGACACCAGAGAGGCTGAATACCGCACTGAGTCAATGCCTCTCTGGTCTCAACACTGTCTGAGTTTTGATTTTTTTTCCCCAAAATCAGACAGAGTATTGACACCAGAGAGGCTGAATACCGCACTGAGTCAATGCGGTCTTAGCCTCTCTGGTCTCAACACTCTGTCTGATTTGGGATTTTTTTTTTTTTTTTTTCAAAAATCAGACAGAGGATTGACACCAGAGAGGCTGAATACCGCACTGAGTCAATGCCTCTCTGGTCTCAACACTGTCTGATTTTGGATTTTTTTTTCCTCCCAAAATCAGACAGAGGATTGACACCAGAGAGGCTGAATACCGCACTGAGTCAATGCGGTCTTAGCCTCTCTGGTCTCAACACTCTGTCTGATTATGGAAAAAAAAAAAAAATCTCCCAAAATCAGACAGAGTATTGACACCAGAGAGGCTGTATAGCACACTGAGTCAATGCGGTTTTAGCCTCTCTGGTGTCAACACTCTGTCTCATTTTGGATTTTTTTTTCTCCCCAAAATCAGAGTATTGACACCAGAGAGGCTGAATACCGCACTGAGTCAATGCCTCTCTGGTCTCAACACTGTCTGAGTTTTGATTTTTTTTCCCCCAAAATCAGACAGAGTATTGACACCAGAGAGGCTGAATACCGCACTGAGTCAATGCGGTCTTAGCCTCTCTGGTCTCAACACTCTGTCTGATTTGGGATTTTTTTTTTTTTTTTTCAAAAATCAGACAGAGGATTGACACCAGAGAGGCTGAATACCGCACTGAGTCAATGCCTCTCTGGTCTCAACACTGTCTGATTTTGGATTTTTTTTTCCTCCCAAAATCAGACAGAGGATTGACACCAGAGAGGCTGAATACCGCACTGAGTCAATGCGGTCTTAGCCTCTCTGGTCTCAACACTCTGTCTGATTTGGGATTTTTTTTTTTTTTTCCAAAAATCAGACAGAGTATTGACACCAGCACACCAGCACCAGGCACACTGAGTCAATGCGGTTTTAGCCTCTCTGGTGTCAACACTCTGTCTGATTTTTGATTCCCCCCCCCAAAAAAAAATCAGAGTATTGACACCAGAGAGGCTGAATACCGCACTGAGTCAATGTGGTCTTAGCCTCTCTGGTCTCAACACTCTGTCTGATTTTGGATTTTTTTTTTTTTTTTCCAAAATCAGACTTGACACCAGAGAGGCTGAATACCGCACTGAGTCAATGCGGTCTTAGCCTCTCTGGTCTCAACACTCCGTCTGATTTTGGATTTTTTTTTCCCAAAATCAGACAGAGTATTGACACCAGAGAGGCTGAATACCGCACTGAGTCAATGCCTCTCTGGTCTCAACACTGTCTGATTTTGGATTTTTTTTTCCTCCCAAAATCAGACAGAGGATTGACACCAGAGAGGCTGAATACCGCACTGAGTCAATGCGGTCTTAGCCTCTCTGGTC
Source organism: Poromitra crassiceps (assembly GCF_964638095.1). Taxonomy (NCBI): domain Eukaryota; kingdom Metazoa; phylum Chordata; class Actinopteri; order Beryciformes; family Melamphaidae; genus Poromitra; species Poromitra crassiceps. The sequence continues at coordinate 190,977 of NW_028152094.1, forward strand.
TCAACACTCTGTCTGATTATGGAAAAAAAAAAAATCTCCCAAAATCAGACAGAGTATTGACACCAGAGAGGCTGTATAGCACACTGAGTCAATGCGGTTTTAGCCTCTCTAGTGTCAACACTCTGTCTCATTTTGGATTTTTTTTTCTCCCCAAAATCAGAGTATTGACACCAGAGAGGCTGAATACCGCACTGAGTCAATGCCTCTCTGGTCTCAACACTGTCTGATTTTGGATTTTTTTTTCCTCCCAAAATCAGACAGAGGATTGACACCAGAGAGCCTGAATACCGCACTGAGTCAATGCGGTCTTAGCCTCTCTGGTCTCAACACTCTGTCTGATTATGGAAAAAAAAAAAATCTCCCAAAATCAGACAGAGTATTGACACCAGAGAGGCTGTATAGCACACTGAGTCAATGCGGTTTTAGCCTCTCTGGTGTCAACACTCTGTCTCATTTTGGATTTTTTTTTCTCCCCAAAATCAGAGTATTGACACCAGAGAGGCTGAATACCGCACTGAGTCAATGCCTCTCTGGTCTCAACACTGTCTGAGTTTTGATTTTTTTTCCCCCAAAATCAGACAGAGTATTGACACCAGAGAGGCTGAATACCGCACTGAGTCAATGCGGTCTTAGCCTCTCTGGTCTCAACACTCTGTCTGATTTGGGATTTTTTTTTTTTTTTTCAAAAATCAGACAGAGGATTGACACCAGAGAGGCTGAATACCGCACTGAGTCAATGCCTCTCTGGTCTCAACACTGTCTGATTTTGGATTTTTTTTTCCTCCCAAAATCAGACAGAGGATTGACACCAGAGAGGCTGAATACCGCACTGAGTCAATGCGGTCTTAGCCTCTCTGGTCTCAACACTCTGTCTGATTATGGAAAAAAAAAAAAATCTCCCAAAATCAGACAGAGTATTGACACCAGAGAGGCTGTATAGCACACTGAGTCAATGCGGTTTTAGCCTCTCTGGTGTCAACACTCTGTCTCATTTTGGATTTTTTTTTTCTCCCCAAAATCTGAGTATTGACACCAGAGAAGCTGAATACCGCACTGAGTCAATGCCTCTCTGGTCTCAACACTGTCTGAGTTTTGATTTTTTTTCCCCCAAAATCAGACAGAGTATTGACACCAGAGAGGCTGAATACCGCACTGAGTCAATGCGGTCTTAGCCTCTCTGGTCTCAACACTCTGTCTGATTTGGGATTTTTTTTTTTTTTTCAAAAATCAGACAGAGGATTGACACCAGAGAGGCTGAATACCGCACTGAGTCAATGCGGTCTTAGCCTCTCTGGTCTCAACACTCTGTCTGATTATGGAAAAAAAAAATCTCCCAAAATCAGACAGAGTATTGACACCAGAGAGGCTGTATAGCACACTGAGTCAATGCGGTTTTAGCCTCTCAGGTGTCAACACTCTGTCTCATTTTGGATTTTTTTTTTTTTCCCAAAATCAGAGTATTGACACCAGAGAGGCTGAATACCGCACTGAGTCAATGCCTCTCTGGTCTCAACACTGTCTGAGTTTTGATTTTTTTTCCCCCAAAATCAGACAGAGTATTGACACCAGAGAGCCTGAATACCACACTGAGTCAATGCGGTTTTAGCCTCTCTGTTGTCAACACTCTGTCTGATTTTTTATTTTATTTTTCCCCCCCAAAATCAGAGTATTGACACCAGAGAGGCTGAATACCGCACTGAGTCAATGCGGTCTTAGCCTCTCTGGTCTCAACACTCTGTCTGATTTTGGATTTTTTTTTTTCCCCCAAAATCAGACAGAGTATTGACACCAGAGGGGCTGAATACCGCACTGAGTCAATGCAGTCTTAGCCTCTCTGGTCTCAACACTCTGTCTGATTTTTTTTTTTTTTTTTTTTTCAAAAATCAGACAGAGTATTGACACCAGAGAGGCTGAATACCGCACTGAGTCAATGCGGTTTTAGCCTCTCTGTTGTCAACACTCTGTCTGATTTTTTATTTTATTTTTTCCCCCCAAAATCAGAGTATTGACACCAGAGAGGCTGAATACCGCACTGAGTCTATGCGGTCTTAGCCTCTCTGGTCTCAACACTCTGTCTGATTTTGGATTTTTTTTTTTTTTTTCCAAAATCAGACTTGACACCAGAGAGGCTGAATACCGCACTGAGTCAATGCGGTCTTAGCCTCTCTGGTCTCAACACTCCGTCTGATTTTGGATTTTTTTTTTCCCCAAAATCAGACAGAGTATTGACACCAGAGAGGCTGAATACCGCACTGAGTCAATGCCTCTCTGGTCTCAACACTGTCTGATTTTGGATTTTTTTTTCTCCCAAAATCAGACAGAGTATTGACACCAGAGAGGCTGTATAGCACACTGATTCAATGCGGTTTTAGCCTCTCTGTTGTCAACACTCTGTCTGATTTTTGATTTTTTTTTCTCTCCCCAAAATCAGAGTATTGACACCAGAGAGGCTGAATACCGCACTGAGTCAATGCGGTCTTAGCCTCTCTGGTCTCAACACTCTGTCTGATTTGGGATTTTTTTTTTCTTCCAAAAATCAGACAGAGTATTGACACCAGCACACCAGCACCAGGCACACTGAGTCAATGCGGTTTTAGCCTTTCTGGTGTCAACACTCTGTCTGATTTTTGATTCCCCCCCCCCAAAAAAAAATCAGAGTATTGACACCAGAGAGGCTGAATACCGCACTGAGTCAATGTGGTCTTAGCCTCTCTGGTCTCAACACTCTGTCTGATTTTGGATTTTTTTTTTTTTTTTTTCCAAAATCAGACTTGACACCAGAGAGGCTGAATACCGCACTGAGTCAATGCGGTCTTAGCCTCTCTGGTCTCAACACTCCGTCTGATTTTGGATTTTTTTTTCTCCCAAAATCAGACAGAGTATTGACACCAGAGAGGCTGAATACCGCACTGAGTCAATGCCTCTCTGGTCTCAACACTGTCTGATTTTGGATTTTTTTTCCTCCCAAAATCAGACAGAGGATTGACACCAGAGAGGCTGAATACCGCACTGAGTCAATGCGGTCTTAGCCTCTCTGGTCTCAACACTCTGTCTGATTATGGAAAAAAAAAAATCTCCCAAAATCAGACAGAGTATTGACACCAGAGAGGCTTTATAGCACACTGAGTCAATGCGGTTTTAGCCTCTCTGGTGTCAACACTCTGTCTCATTTTGGATTTTTTTTTTCTCCCCAAAATCAGAGTATTGACACCAGAGAGGCTGAATACCGCACTGAGTCAATGCCTCTCTGGTCTCAACACTGTCTGAGTTTTGATTTTTTTTTTCCCCAAAATCAGACAGAGTATTGACACCAGAGAGGCTGAATACCGCACTGAGTCAATGCGGTCTTAGCCTCTCTGGTCTCAACACTCTGTCTGATTTGGGATTTTTTTTTTTTTCCAAAAATCAGAGTATTGACACCAGAGAGGCTGACTACCGCACTGAGTCAATGCGGTCTTAGCCTCTCTGGTCTCAACACTGTCTGAATTTGGAAAAAAAAAAAAAACTCGCAAAATCAGACAGAGGATTGACACCAGAGAGGCTGAATACCGCACTGAGTCAATGCGGTTTTAGCCTCTCTGGTCTCAACACTCCGTCTGATTTTGGATTTTTTTTTCCCAAAATCAGACAGAGTATTGACACCAGAGAGGCTGAATACCGCACTGAGTCAATGCCTCTCTGGTCTCAACACTGTCTGATTTTGGATTTTTTTTTCCTCCCAAAATCAGACAGAGGATTGACACCAGAGAGGCTGAATACCGCACTGAGTCAATGCGGTCTTAGCCTCTCTGGTCTCAACACTCTGTCTGATTATGGAATTTTTTTTTTTTTTCCAAAATCAGACAGAGTATTGACACCAGAGAGGCTGTATAGCACACTGAGTCAATGCGGTTTTAGCCTCTCTGGTGTCAACACTCTGTCTCATTTTGGATTTTTTTTTCTCCCCAAAATCAGAGTATTGACACCAGAGAGGCTGAATACCGCACTGAGTCAATGCCTCTCTGGTCTCAACACTGTCTGAGTTTTGATTTTTTTTTCCCCAAAATCAGACAGAGTATTGACACCAGAGAGGCTGAATACCGCACTGAGTCAATGCGGTCTTAGCCTCTCTGGTCTCAACACTCTGTCTGATTTGGGATTTTTTTTTTTTTTTTTTCAAAAATCAGACAGAGGATTGACACCAGAGAGGCTGAATACCGCACTGAGTCAATGCCTCTCTGGTCTCAACACTGTCTGATTTTGGATTTTTTTTTCCTCCCAAAATCAGACAGAGGATTGACACCAGAGAGGCTGAATACCGCACTGAGTCAATGCGGTCTTAGCCTCTCTGGTCTCAACACTCTGTCTGATTATGGAAAAAAAAAAAAATCTCCCAAAATCAGACAGAGTATTGACACCAGAGAGGCTGTATAGCACACTGAGTCAATGCGGTTTTAGCCTCTCTGGTGTCAACACTCTGTCTCATTTTGGATTTTTTTTTCTCCCCAAAATCAGAGTATTGACACCAGAGAGGCTGAATACCGCACTGAGTCAATGCCTCTCTGGTCTCAACACTGTCTGAGTTTTGATTTTTTTTCCCCCAAAATCAGACAGAGTATTGACACCAGAGAGGCTGAATACCGCACTGAGTCAATGCGGTCTTAGCCTCTCTGGTCTCAACACTCTGTCTGATTTGGGATTTTTTTTTTTTTTTTTCAAAAATCAGACAGAGGATTGACACCAGAGAGGCTGAATACCGCACTGAGTCAATGCCTCTCTGGTCTCAACACTGTCTGATTTTGGATTTTTTTTTCCTCCCAAAATCAGACAGAGGATTGACACCAGAGAGGCTGAATACCGCACTGAGTCAATGCGGTCTTAGCCTCTCTGGTCTCAACACTCTGTCTGATTATGGAAAAAAAAAAAAATCTCCCAAAATCAGACAGAGTATTGACACCAGAGAGGCTGTATAGCACACTGAGTCAATGCGGTTTTAGCCTCTCTGGTGTCAACACTCTGTCTCATTTTGGATTTTTTTTTTCTCCCCAAAATCAGAGTATTGACACCAGAGAGGCTGAATACCGCACTGAGTCAATGCCTCTCTGGTCTCAACACTGTCTGAGTTTTGATTTTTTTTCCCCCAAAATCAGACAGAGTATTGACACCAGAGAGGCTGAATACCGCACTGAGTCAATGCGGTCTTAGCCTCTCTGGTCTCAACACTCTGTCTGATTATGGAATTTTTTTTTTTTTTCCAAAATCAGACAGAGTATTGACACCAGAGAGGCTGTATAGCACACTGAGTCAATGCGGTTTTAGCCTCTCTGGTGTCAACACTCTGTCTCATTTTGGATTTTTTTTTCTCCCCAAAATCAGAGTATTGACACCAGAGAGGCTGAATACCGCACTGAGTCAATGCCTCTCTGGTCTCAACACTGTCTGAGTTTTGATTTTTTTTTCCCCAAAATCAGACAGAGTATTGACACCAGAGAGGCTGAATACCGCACTGAGTCAATGCGGTCTTAGCCTCTCTGGTCTCAACACTCTGTCTGATTTGGGATTTTTTTTTTTTTTTTTTCAAAAATCAGACAGAGGATTGACACCAGAGAGGCTGAATACCGCACTGAGTCAATGCCTCTCTGGTCTCAACACTGTCTGATTTTGGATTTTTTTTTCCTCCCAAAATCAGACAGAGGATTGACACCAGAGAGGCTGAATACCGCACTGAGTCAATGCGGTCTTAGCCTCTCTGGTCTCAACACTCTGTCTGATTATGGAAAAAAAAAAAAATCTCCCAAAATCAGACAGAGTATTGACACCAGAGAGGCTGTATAGCACACTGAGTCAATGCGGTTTTAGCCTCTCTGGTGTCAACACTCTGTCTCATTTTGGATTTTTTTTTCTCCCCAAAATCAGAGTATTGACACCAGAGAGGCTGAATACCGCACTGAGTCAATGCCTCTCTGGTCTCAACACTGTCTGAGTTTTGATTTTTTTTCCCCCAAAATCAGACAGAGTATTGACACCAGAGAGGCTGAATACCGCACTGAGTCAATGCGGTCTTAGCCTCTCTGGTCTCAACACTCTGTCTGATTTGGGATTTTTTTTTTTTTTTTTCAAAAATCAGACAGAGGATTGACACCAGAGAGGCTGAATACCGCACTGAGTCAATGCCTCTCTGGTCTCAACACTGTCTGATTTTGGATTTTTTTTTCCTCCCAAAATCAGACAGAGGATTGACACCAGAGAGGCTGAATACCGCACTGAGTCAATGCGGTCTTAGCCTCTCTGGTCTCAACACTCTGTCTGATTATGGAAAAAAAAAAAAATCTCCCAAAATCAGACAGAGTATTGACACCAGAGAGGCTGTATAGCACACTGAGTCAATGCGGTTTTAGCCTCTCTGGTGTCAACACTCTGTCTCATTTTGGATTTTTTTTTTCTCCCCAAAATCAGAGTATTGACACCAGAGAGGCTGAATACCGCACTGAGTCAATGCCTCTCTGGTCTCAACACTGTCTGAGTTTTGATTTTTTTTCCCCCAAAATCAGACAGAGTATTGACACCAGAGAGGCTGAATACCGCACTGAGTCAATGCGGTCTTACCCTCTCTGGTCTCAACACTCTGTCTGATTTGGGATTTTTTTTTTTTTTTCAAAAATCAGACAGAGGATTGACACCAGAGAGGCTGAATACCGCACTGAGTCAATGCGGTCTTAGCCTCTCTGGTCTCAACACTCCGTCTGATTTTGGATTTTTTTTTTCCCAAAATCAGACAGAGTATTGACACCAGAGAGGCTGAATACCGCACTGAGTCAATGCCTCTCTGGTCTCAACACTGTCTGATTTTGGATTTTTTTTCCTCCCAAAATCAGACAGAGGATTGACACCAGAGAGGCTGAATACCGCACTGAGTCAATGCGGTCTTAGCCTCTCTGGTCTCAACACTCTGTCTGATTATGGAAAAAAAAAAATCTCCCAAAATCAGACAGAGTATTGACACCAGAGAGGCTTTATAGCACACTGAGTCAATGCGGTTTTAGCCTCTCTGGTGTCAACACTCTGTCTCATTTTGGATTTTTTTTTCCCCCCAAAATCAGAGTATTGACACCAGAGAGGCTGAATACCGCACTGAGTCAATGCCTCTCTGGTCTCAACACAGTCTGAGTTTTGATTTTTTTTTTCCCCAAAATCAGACAGAGTATTGACACCAGAGAGGCTGAATACCGCACTGAGTCAATGCGGTCTTAGCCTCTCTGGTCTCAACACTCTGTCTGATTTGGGATTTTTTTTTTTTTTCCAAAAATCAGACAGAGGATTGACACCAGAGAGGCTGAATACCGCACTGAGTCAATGCGGTTTTAGCCTCTCTGTTGTCAACACTCTGTCTGATTTTTTTTTTTTTTTTTTTCCCAAAATCAGAGTATTGACACCAGAGAGGCTGAATACCGCACTGAGTCAATGCGGTCTTAGCCTCTCTGGTCTCAACACTCTGTCTGAATTTGGAAAAAAAAAAAAAACTCCCAAAATCAGACAGAGGATTGACACCAGAGAGGCTGAATACCGCACTGAGTCAATGCGGTTTTAGCCTCTCTGTTGTCAACACTCTGTCTGATTTTTTATTTTATTTTTTCCCCCCAAAATCAGAGTATTGACACCAGAGAGGCTGAATACCGCACTGAGTCAATGCAGTCTTAGCCTCTCTGGTCTCAACAATCTGTCTGATTTTGGATTTTTTTTTTTTTTCCAAAATCAGAGTATTGACACCAGAGTGGCTGAATACCGCACTGAGTCAATGCGGTCATAGCCTCTCTGGTCTCAACACTCTGTCTGATTTTGGATTTTTTTTTTTCTTTTCCAAAATCAGACTTGACACCAGAGAGGCTGAATACCGCACTGAGTCAATGCGGTCTTAGCCTCTCTGGTCTCAACACTCCGTCTGATTTTGGATTTTTTTTTCCCCAAAATCAGACAGAGTATTGACACCAGAGAGGCTGAATACCGCACTGAGTCAATGCCTCTCTGGTCTCAACACTGTCTGATTTTGGATTTTTTTTCCCTCCCAAAATCAGACAGAGGATTGACACCAGAGAGGCTGAATACCGCACTGAGTCAATGCGGTCTTAGCCTCTCTGGTCTCAACACTCTGTCTGATTATGGAAGAAAAAAAAAATCTCCCAAAATCAGACAGAGTATTGACACCAGAGAGGCTGAATACCGCACTGAGTCAATGCGGTCTTAGCCTCTCTGGTCTCAACACTCTGTCTGATTTGGGATTTTTTTTTTTTCCAAAAATCAGACAGAGTATTGACACCAGCACACCCGCACCTAGCACACTGAGTCAATGCGGTTTTAGCCTCTCTGGTGTCAACACTCTGTCTGATTTTTGCCCCCCCCCAAAAAAATCAGAGTATTGACACCAGAGAGGCTGAATACCGCACTGAGTCAATGTGGTCTTAGCCTCTCTGGTCTCAACACTCCGTCTGATTTTGGATTTTTTTTCTCCCAAAATCAGACAGAGGATTGACACCAGAGAGGCTGAATACCGCACTGAGTCAATGCGGTCTTAGCCTCTCTGGTCTCAACACTCTGTCTGATTTGGGATTTTTTTTTTTTTTTTCCAAAAATCAGACAGAGTATTGACACCAGCACACCAGCACCAGGCACACTGAGTCAATGCGGTTTTAGCCTCTCTGGTGTCAACACTCTGTCTGATTTTTGATTCCCCCCCCCCCAAAAAAATCAGAGTATTGACACCAGAGAGGCTGAATACCGCACTGAGTCAATGTGGTCTTAGCCTCTCTGGTCTCAACACTCTGTCTGATTTTGGATTTTTTTTTTTTTTTTCCAAAATCAGACTTGACACCAGAGAGGCTGAATACCGCACTGAGTCAATGCGGTCTTAGCCTCTCTGGTCTCAACACTCCGTCTGATTTTGGATTTTTTTTTCCCAAAATCAGACAGAGTATTGACACCAGAGAGGCTGAATACCGCACTGAGTCAATGCCTCTCTGGTCTCAACACTGTCTGATTTTGGATTTTTTTTTCCTCCCAAAATCAGACAGAGGATTGACACCAGAGAGGCTGAATACCGCACTGAGTCAATGCGGTCTTAGCCTCTCTGGTCTCAACACTCTGTCTGATTATGGAAAAAAAAAAAATCTCCCAAAATCAGACAGAGTATTGACACCAGAGAGGCTGTATAGCACACTGAGTCAATGCGGTTTTAGCCTCTCTGGTGTCAACACTCTGTCTCATTTTGGATTTTTTTTTCTCCCCAAAATCAGAGTATTGACACCAGAGAGGCTGAATACCGCACTGAGTCAATGCCTCTCTGGTCTCAACACTGTCTGAGTTTTGATTTTTTTCCCCCCAAAATCAGACAGAGTATTGACACCAGAGAGGCTGAATACCGCACTGAGTCAATGCGGTCTTAGCCTCTCTGGTCTCAACACTCTGTCTGATTTGGGATTTTTTTTTTTCTTCAAAAATCAGACAGAGGATTGACACCAGAGAGGCTGAATACCGCACTGAGTCAATGCGGTCTTAGCCTCTCTGGTCTCAACACTCCGTCTGATTTTGGATTTTTTTTTCCCCAAAATCAGACAGAGTATTGACACCAGAGAGGCTGAATACCGCACTGAGTCAATGCCTCTCTGGTCTCAACACTGTCTGATTTTGGATTTTTTTTCCTCCCAAAATCAGACAGAGGATTGACACCAGAGAGGCTGAATACCGCACTGAGTCAATGCGGTCTTAGCCTCTCTGGTCTCAACACTCTGTCTGATTATGGAAAAAAAAAAATCTCCCAAAATCAGACAGAGTATTGACACCAGAGAGGCTTTATAGCACACTGAGTCAATGCGGTTTTAGCCTCTCTGGTGTCAACACTCTGTCTCATTTTGGATTTTTTTTTTTCCCCAAAATCAGAGTATTGACACCAGAGAGGCTGAATACCGCACTGAGTCAATGCCTCTCTGGTCTCAACACAGTCTGAGTTTTGATTTTTTTTTCCCCCAAAATCAGACAGAGTATTGACACCAGAGAGGCTGAATACCGCACTGAGTCAATGCGGTCTTAGCCTCTCTGGTCTCAACACTCTGTCTGATTTGGGATTTTTTTTTTTTTTCCAAAAATCAGACAGAGGATTGACACCAGAGAGGCTGAATACCGCACTGAGTCAATGCTGTTTTAGCCTCTCTGTTGTCAACACTCTGTCTGATTTTTTATTTTATTTTTTCCCCCCAAAATCAGAGTATTGACACCAGAGAGGCTGAATACCGCACTGAGTCAATGCAGTCTTAGCCTCTCTGGTCTCAACAATCTGTCTCATTTTGGATTTTTTTTTTTTTTCCAAAATCAGAGTATTGACACCAGAGTGGCTGAATACCGCACTGAGTCAATGCGGTCATAGCCTCTCTGGTCTCAACACTCTGTCTGATTTTGGATTTTTTTTTTTCTTTTCCAAAATCAGACTTGACACCAGAGAGGCTGAATACCGCACTGAGTCAATGCGGTTTTAGCCTCTCTGTTGTCAACACTCTGTCTGATTTTTTATTTTATTTTTTCCCCCCAAAATCAGAGTATTGACACCAGAGAGGCTGAATACCGCACTGAGTCAATGCAGTCTTAGCCTCTCTGGTCTCAACAATCTGTCTGATTTTGGATTTTTTTTTTTTTTCCAAAATCAGAGTATTGACACCAGAGTGGCTGAATACCGCACTGAGTCAATGCGGTCATAGCCTCTCTGGTCTCAACACTCTGTCTGATTTTGGATTTTTTTTTTCTTTTCCAAAATCAGACTTGACACCAGAGAGGCTGAATACCGCACTGAGTCAATGCGGTCTTAGCCTCTCTGGTCTCAACACTGTCTGATTTTGGATTTTTTTTTCCTCCCAAAATCAGACAGAGGATTGACACCAGAGAGGCTGAATACCGCACTGAGTCAATGCGGTCTTAGCCTCTCTGGTCTCAACACTCTGTCTGATTATGGAAAAAAAAAAAATCTCCCAAAATCAGACAGAGTATTGACACCAGAGAGGCTGTATAGCACACTGAGTCAATGCGGTTTTAGCCTCTCTGGTGTCAACACTCTGTCTCATTTTGGATTTTTTTTTCTCCCCAAAATCAGAGTATTGACACCAGAGAGGCTGAATACCGCACTGAGTCAATGCCTCTCTGGTCTCAACACTGTCTGAGTTTTGATTTTTTTCCCCCCAAAATCAGACAGAGTATTGACACCAGAGAGGCTGAATACCGCACTGAGTCAATGCGGTCTTAGCCTCTCTGGTCTCAACACTCTGTCTGATTTGGGATTTTTTTTTTTTCTTCAAAAATCAGACAGAGGATTGACACCAGAGAGGCTGAATACCGCACTGAGTCAATGCGGTCTTAGCCTCTCTGGTCTCAACACTCCGTCTGATTTTGGATTTTTTTTTTCCCAAAATCAGACAGAGTATTGACACCAGAGAGGCTGAATACCGCACTGAGTCAATGCCTCTCTGGTCTCAACACTGTCTGATTTTGGATTTTTTTTCCTCCCAAAATCAGACAGAGGATTGACACCAGAGAGGCTGAATACCGCACTGAGTCAATGCGGTCTTAGCCTCTCTGGTCTCAACACTCTGTCTGATTATGGAAAAAAAAAAATCTCCCAAAATCAGACAGAGTATTGACACCAGAGAGGCTTTATAGCACACTGAGTCAATGCGGTTTTAGCCTCTCTGGTGTCAACACTCTGTCTCATTTTGGATTTTTTTTTTTCCCCAAAATCAGAGTATTGACACCAGAGAGGCTGAATACCGCACTGAGTCAATGCCTCTCTGGTCTCAACACAGTCTGAGTTTTGATTTTTTTTTCCCCCAAAATCAGACAGAGTATTGACACCAGAGAGGCTGAATACCGCACTGAGTCAATGCGGTCTTAGCCTCTCTGGTCTCAACACTCTGTCTGATTTGGGATTTTTTTTTTTTTTCCAAAAATCAGACAGAGGATTGACACCAGAGAGGCTGAATACCGCACTGAGTCAATGCTGTTTTAGCCTCTCTGTTGTCAACACTCTGTCTGATTTTTTATTTTATTTTTTCCCCCCAAAATCAGAGTATTGACACCAGAGAGGCTGAATACCGCACTGAGTCAATGCAGTCTTAGCCTCTCTGGTCTCAACAATCTGTCTCATTTTGGATTTTTTTTTTTTTTCCAAAATCAGAGTATTGACACCAGAGTGGCTGAATACCGCACTGAGTCAATGCGGTCATAGCCTCTCTGGTCTCAACACTCTGTCTGATTTTGGATTTTTTTTTTTCTTTTCCAAAATCAGACTTGACACCAGAGAGGCTGAATACCGCACTGAGTCAATGCGGTTTTAGCCTCTCTGTTGTCAACACTCTGTCTGATTTTTTATTTTATTTTTTCCCCCCAAAATCAGAGTATTGACACCAGAGAGGCTGAATACCGCACTGAGTCAATGCAGTCTTAGCCTCTCTGGTCTCAACAATCTGTCTGATTTTGGATTTTTTTTTTTTTTCCAAAATCAGAGTATTGACACCAGAGTGGCTGAATACCGCACTGAGTCAATGCGGTCATAGCCTCTCTGGTCTCAACACTCTGTCTGATTTTGGATTTTTTTTTTCTTTTCCAAAATCAGACTTGACACCAGAGAGGCTGAATACCGCACTGAGTCAATGCGGTCTTAGCCTCTCTGGTCTCAACACTCCGTCTGATTTTGGATTTTTTTTTCCCCCAAAATCAGACAGAGTATTGACACCAGAGAGGCTGAATACCGCACTGAGTCAATGCCTCTCTGGTCTCAACACTGTCTGATTTTGGATTTTTTTTCCCTCCCAAAATCAGACAGAGGATTGACACCAGAGAGGCTGAATACCGCACTGAGTCAATGCGGTCTTAGCCTCTCTGGTCTCAACACTCTGTCTGATTATGGAAGAAAAAAAAAATCTCCCAAAATCAGACAGAGTATTGACACCAGAGAGGCTGAATACCGCACTGAGTCAATGCGGTCTTAGCCTCTCTGGTCTCAACACTCTGTCTGATTTGGGATTTTTTTTTTTTCCAAAAATCAGACAGAGTATTGACACCAGCACACCCGCACCTAGCACACTGAGTCAATGCGGTTTTAGCCTCTCTGGTGTCAACACTCTGTCTGATTTTTGCCCCCCCCCAAAAAAATCAGAGTATTGACACCAGAGAGGCTGAATACCGCACTGAGTCAATGTGGTCTTAGCCTCTCTGGTCTCAACACTCCGTCTGATTTTGGATTTTTTTTCTCCCAAAATCAGACAGAGGATTGACACCAGAGAGGCTGAATACCGCACTGAGTCAATGCGGTCTTAGCCTCTCTGGTCTCAACACTCTGTCTGATTTGGGATTTTTTTTTTTTTTTCCAAAAATCAGACAGAGTATTGACACCAGCACACCAGCACCAGGCACACTGAGTCAATGCGGTTTTAGCCTCTCTGGTGTCAACACTCTGTCTGATTTTTGATTCCCCCCCCCCAAAAAAAATCAGAGTATTGACACCAGAGAGGCTGAATACCGCACTGAGTCAATGTGGTCTTAGCCTCTCTGGTCTCAACACTCTGTCTGATTTTGGATTTTTTTTTTTTTTTCCAAAATCAGACTTGACACCAGAGAGGCTGAATACCGCACTGAGTCAATGCGGTCTTAGCCTCTCTGGTCTCAACACTCCGTCTGATTTTGGATTTTTTTTTCCCAAAATCAGACAGAGTATTGACACCAGAGAGGCTGAATACCGCACTGAGTCAATGCCTCTCTGGTCTCAACACTGTCTGATTTTGGATTTTTTTTTCCTCCCAAAATCAGACAGAGGATTGACACCAGAGAGGCTGAATACCGCACTGAGTCAATGCGGTCTTAGCCTCTCTGGTCTCAACACTCTGTCTGATTATGGAAAAAAAAAAAATCTCCCAAAATCAGACAGAGTATTGACACCAGAGAGGCTGTATAGCACACTGAGTCAAAGCGGTTTTAGCCTCTCTGGTGTCAACACTCTGTCTCATTTTGGATTTTTTTTTCTCCCCAAAATCAGAGTATTGACACCAGAGAGGCTGAATACCGCACTGAGTCAATGCCTCTCTGGTCTCAACACTGTCTGAGTTTTGATTTTTTTTTCCCCAAAATCAGACAGAGTATTGACACCAGAGAGGCTGAATACCGCACTGAGTCAATGCGGTCTTAGCCTCTCTGGTCTCAACACTCTGTCTGATTTGGGATTTTTTTTTTTTTTTTTCAAAAATCAGACAGAGGATTGACACCAGAGAGGCTGAATACCGCACTGAGTCAATGCCTCTCTGGTCTCAACACTGTCTGATTTTGGATTTTTTTTTCCTCCCAAAATCAGACAGAGGATTGACACCAGAGAGGCTGAATACCGCACTGAGTCAATGCGGTCTTAGCCTCTCTGGTCTCAACACTCTGTCTGATTATGGAAAAAAAAAAAAATCTCCCAAAATCAGACAGAGTATTGACACCAGAGAGGCTGTATAGCACACTGAGTCAATGCGGTTTTAGCCTCTCTGGTGTCAACACTCTGTCTCATTTTGGATTTTTTTTTTCTCCCCAAAATCAGAGTATTGACACCAGAGAGGCTGAATACCGCACTGAGTCAATGCCTCTCTGGTCTCAACACTGTCTGAGTTTTGATTTTTTTTCCCCCAAAATCAGACAGAGTATTGACACCAGAGAGGCTGAATACCGCACTGAGTCAATGCGGTCTTAGCCTCTCTGGTCTCAACACTCTGTCTGATTTGGGATTTTTTTTTTTTTTTTCAAAAATCAGACAGAGGATTGACACCAGAGAGGCTGAATACCGCACTGAGTCAATGCGGTCTTAGCCTCTCTGGTCTCAACACTCCGTCTGATTTTGGATTTTTTTTTTCCCAAAATCAGACAGAGTATTGACACCAGAGAGGCTGAATACCGCACTGAGTCAATGCCTCTCTGGTCTCAACACTGTCTGATTTTGGATTTTTTTTCCTCCCAAAATCAGACAGAGGATTGACACCAGAGAGGCTGAATACCGCACTGAGTCAATGCGGTCTTAGCCTCTCTGGTCTCAACACTCTGTCTGATTTGGGATTTTTTTTTTTTCCAAAAATCAGACAGAGGATTGACACCAGAGAGGCTGAATACCGCACTGAGTCAATGCGGTTTTAGCCTCTCTGTTGTCAACACTCTGTCTGATTTTTTTTTTTTTTTCCCCCCAAAATCAGAGTATTGACACCAGAGAGGCTGAATACCGCACTGAGTCAATGCGGTCTTAGCCTCTCTGGTCTCAACACTCTGTCTGAATTTGGAAAAAAAAAAAAAACTCCCAAAATCAGGCAGAGGATTGACACCAGAGAGGCTGAATACCGCACTGAGTCAATGCGGTTTTAGCCTCTCTGTTGTCAACACTCTGTCTGATTTTTTATTTTATTTTTTCCCCCCAAAATCAGAGTATTGACACCAGAGAGGCTGAATACCGCACTGAGTCAATGCAGTCTTAGCCTCTCTGGTCTCAACAATCTGTCTGATTTTGGATTTTTTTTTTTTTTCCAAAATCAGAGTATTGACACCAGAGTGGCTGAATACCGCACTGAGTCAATGCGGTCATAGCCTCTCTGGTCTCAACACTCTGTCTGATTTTGGATTTTTTTTTTTCTTTTCCAAAATCAGACTTGACACCAGAGAGGCTGAATACCGCACTGAGTCAATGCAGTCTTAGCCTCTCTGGTCTCAACACTCCGTCTGATTTTGGATTTTTTTTTCTCCCAAAATCAGACAGAGTATTGACACCAGAGAGGCTGAATACCGCACTGAGTCAATGCCTCTCTGGTCTCAACACTGTCTGATTTTGGATTTTTTTTCCCTCCCAAAATCAGACAGAGGATTGACACCAGAGAGGCTGAATACCGCACTGAGTCAATGCGGTCTTAGCCTCTCTGGTCTCAACACTCTGTCTGATTATGGAAGAAAAAAAAAATCTCCCAAAATCAGACAGAGTATTGACACCAGAGAGGCTGAATACCGCACTGAGTCAATGCGGTCTTAGCCTCTCTGGTCTCAACACTCTGTCTGATTTGGGATTTTTTTTTTCTTCCAAAAATCAGACAGAGTATTGACACCAGCACACCCGCACCTAGCACACTGAATCAATGCGGTTTTAGCCTCTCTGGTGTCAACACTCTGTCTGATTTTTGCCCCCCCCAAAAAAAATCAGAGTATTGACACCAGAGAGGCTGAATACCGCACTGAGTCAATGTGGTCTTAGCCTCTCTGGTCTCAACACTCCGTCTGATTTTGGATTTTTTTTCTCCCAAAATCAGACAGAGGATTGACACCAGAGAGGCTGAATACCGCACTGAGTCAATGCGGTCTTAGCCTCTCTGGTCTCAACACTCTGTCTGATTATGGAAAAAAAAAATCTCCCAAAATCAGACAGAGTATTGACACCAGAGAGGCTGTATAGCACACTGAGTCAATGCGGTTTTAGCCTCTCTGGTGTCAACACTCTGTCTCATTTTGGATTTTTTTCCCCCCCCAAAATCAGAGTATTGACACCAGAGAGGCTGAATACCGCACTGAGTCAATGCCTCTCTGGTCTCAACACTGTCTGAGTTTTGATTTTTTTTCCCCCAAAATCAGACAGAGTATTGACACCAGAGAGGCTGAATACCGCACTGAGTCAATGCGGTCTTAGCCTCTCTGGTCTCAACACTCTGTCTGATTTTTTTTTTTTTTTTTTTCCCCAAAATCAGAGTATTGACACCAGAGAGGCTGAATACCGCACTGAGTCAATGCGGTCTTAGCCTCTCTGGTCTCAACACTCTGTCTGATTATGGAAAAAAAAAAAAAATCTCCCAAAATCAGACAGAGTATTGACACCAGAGAGGCTGTATAGCACACTGAGTCAATGCGGTTTTAGCCTCTCTGGTGTCAACACTCTGTCTCTGTCTCTTTTTTTTTTTTTTTTTTTTTCCAAAATCAGAGTATTGACACCAGAGAGGCTGAATACCGCATTGAGTCAATGCCTCTCTGGTCTCAAGACTGTCTGAGTTTTGATTTTTTTTCCCCCAAAATCAGACAGAGTATTGACACCAGAGAGGCTGAATACCGCACTGAGTCAATGCGGTCTTAGCCTCTCTGGTCTCAACACTCTGTCTGATTTGGGATTTTTTTTTTTTTCCAAAAATCAGACAGAGGATTGACACCAGAGAGGCTGAATACCGCACTGAGTCAATGCGGTTTTAGCCTCTCTGTTGTCAACACTCTGTCTGATTTTTTTTTTTTTTTTTTTTCCCCAAAATCAGAGTATTGACACCAGAGAGGCTGAATACCGCACTGAGTCAATGCGGTCTTAGCCTCTCTGGTCTCAACACTGTCTGATTTTGGATTTTTTTTTTTTTTTTTCCAAAATCAGACTTGACACCAGAGAGGCTGAATACCGCACTGAGTCAATGCGGTCTTAGCCTCTCTGGTCTCAACACTCTGTCTGATTTTGGATTTTTTTTTCTTCCCCAAAATCAGACAGAGGATTGACACCAGAGAGGCTGAATACCGCACTGAGTCAATGCGGTCTTAGCCTCTCTGGTCTCAACACTCTGTCTGAATTTGAAAAAAAAAAAAAACTCCCAAAATCAGACAGAGGATTGACACCAGAGAGGCTGAATACCGCACTGAGTCAATGCGGTTTTAGCCTCTCTGTTGTCAACACTCTGTCTGATTTTTTATTTTATTTTTTCCCCCCAAAATCAGAGTATTGACACCAGAGAGGCTGAATACCGCACTGAGTCAATGCGGTCTTAGCCTCTCTGGTCTCAACACTCTGTCTGATTTGGGATTTTTTTTTTTTTTTTCCAAAATCAGACTTGACACCAGAGAGGCTGAATACCGCACTGAGTCAATGCGGTCTTAGCCTCTCTGGTCTCAACACTCCGTCTGATTTTGGATTTTTTTTTCCCAAAATCAGACAGAGTATTGACACCAGAGAGGCTGAATACCGCACTGAGTCAATGCCTCTCTGGTCTCAACACTGTCTGATTTTGGATTTTTTTTTCCTCCCAAAATCAGACAGAGGATTGACACCAGAGAGGCTGAATACCGCACTGAGTCAATGCGGTCTTAGCCTCTCTGGTCTCAACACTCTGTCTGATTATGGAAAAAAAAAAATCTCCCAAAATCAGACAGAGTATTGACACCAGAGAGGCTGTATAGCACACTGAGTCAATGCGGTTTTAGCCTCTCTGGTGTCAACACTCTGTCTCATTTTGGATTTTTTTTTCTCCCCAAAATCAGAGTATTGACACCAGAGAGGCTGAATACCGCACTGAGTCAATGCCTCTCTGGTCTCAACACTGTCTGAGTTTTGATTTTTTTTCCCCAAAAATCAGACAGAGTATTGACACCAGAGAGGCTGAATACCGCACTGAGTCAATGCGGTCTTAGCCTCTCTGGTCTCAACACTCTGTCTGATTTGGGATTTTTTTTTTTTTTTTCAAAAATCAGACAGAGGATTGACACCAGAGAGGCTGAATACCGCACTGAGTCAATGCCTCTCTGGTCTCAACACTGTCTGATTTTGGATTTTTTTTTCCTCCCAAAATCAGACAGAGGATTGACACCAGAGAGGCTGAATACCGCACTGAGTCAATGCGGTCTTAGCCTCTCTGGTCTCAACACTCTGTCTGATTATGGAAAAAAAAAAATCTCCCAAAATCAGACAGAGTATTGACACCAGAGAGGCTGTATAGCACACTGAGTCAATGCGGTTTTAGCCTCTCAGGTGTCAACACTCTGTCTCATTTTGGATTTTTTTTTTTTTCCCAAAATCAGAGTATTGACACCAGAGAGGCTGAATACCGCACTGAGTCAATGCCTCTCTGGTCTCAACACTGTCTGAGTTTTGATTTTTTTTCCCCCAAAATCAGACAGAGTATTGACACCAGAGAGCCTGAATACCACACTGAGTCAATGCGGTTTTAGCCTCTCTGTTGTCAACACTCTGTCTGATTTTTTATTTTATTTTCCCCCCCCAAAATCAGAGTATTGACACCAGAGAGGCTGAATACCGCACTGAGTCAATGCGGTCTTAGCCTCTCTGGTCTCAACACTCTGTCTGAATTTGGAAAAAAAAAAAAACTCCCAAAATCAGACAGAGGATTGACACCAGAGAGGCTGAATACCGCACTGAGTCAATGCGGTTTTAGCCTCTCTGTTGTCAACACTCTGTCTGATTTTTTATTTTATTTTTTCCCCCCAAAATCAGAGTATTGACACCAGAGAGGCTGAATACCGCACTGAGTCTATGCGGTCTTAGCCTCTCTGGTCTCAACACTCTGTCTGATTTTGGATTTTTTTTTTTTTTTTTCCAAAATCAGACTTGACACCAGAGAGGCTGAATACCGCACTGAGTCAATGCGGTCTTAGCCTCTCTGGTCTCAACACTCCGTCTGATTTTGGATTTTTTTTCCCCCCAAAATCAGACAGAGTATTGACACCAGAGAGGCTGAATACCGCACTGAGTCAATGCCTCTCTGGTCTCAACACTGTCTGATTTTGGATTTTTTTTTCTCCCAAAATCAGACAGAGTATTGACACCAGAGAGGCTGTATAGCACACTGATTCAATGCGGTTTTAGCCTCTCTGTTGTCAACACTCTGTCTGATTTTTGATTTTTTTTTTTCTCCCCAAAATCAGAGTATTGACACCAGAGAGGCTGAATACCGCACTGAGTCAATGCGGTCTTAGCCTCTCTGGTCTCAACACTCTGTCTGATTTGGGATTTTTTTTTTTTTTTCAAAAATCAGACAGAGGATTGACACCAGAGAGGCTGAATACCGCACTGAGTCAATGCGGTCTTAGCCTCTCTGGTCTCAACACTCTGTCTGATTTTTTTTTTTTTTTTTTTCCCCAAAATCAGAGTATTGACACCAGAGAGGCTGAATACCGCACTGAGTCAATGCGGTCTTAGCCTCTCTGGTCTCAACACTCTGTCTGATTATGGAAAAAAAAAAAAAATCTCCCAAAATCAGACAGAGTATTGACACCAGAGAGGCTGTATAGCACACTGAGTCAATGCGGTTTTAGCCTCTCTGGTGTCAACACTCTGTCTCTGTCTCTTTTTTTTTTTTTTTTTTTTTCCCAAAATCAGAGTATTGACACCAGAGAGGCTGAATACCGCATTGAGTCAATGCCTCTCTGGTCTCAAGACTGTCTGAGTTTTGATTTTTTTTCCCCCAAAATCAGACAGAGTATTGACACCAGAGAGGCTGAATACCGCACTGAGTCAATGCGGTCTTAGCCTCTCTGGTCTCAACACTCTGTCTGATTTGGGATTTTTTTTTTTTTCCAAAAATCAGACAGAGGATTGACACCAGAGAGGCTGAATACCGCACTGAGTCAATGCGGTTTTAGCCTCTCTGTTGTCAACACTCTGTCTGATTTTTTTTTTTTTTTTTTTTTCCCAAAATCAGAGTATTGACACCAGAGAGGCTGAATACCGCACTGAGTCAATGCGGTCTTAGCCTCTCTGGTCTCAACACTGTCTGATTTTGGATTTTTTTTTTTTTTTTTTCCAAAATCAGACTTGACACCAGAGAGGCTGAATACCGCACTGAGTCAATGCGGTCTTAGCCTCTCTGGTCTCAACACTCTGTCTGATTTTGGATTTTTTTTTCTTCCCCAAAATCAGACAGAGGATTGACACCAGAGAGGCTGAATACCGCACTGAGTCAATGCGGTCTTAGCCTCTCTGGTCTCAACACTCTGTCTGAATTTGAAAAAAAAAAAAAACTCCCAAAATCAGACAGAGGATTGACACCAGAGAGGCTGAATACCGCACTGAGTCAATGCGGTTTTAGCCTCTCTGTTGTCAACACTCTGTCTGATTTTTTATTTTATTTTTTCCCCCCAAAATCAGAGTATTGACACCAGAGAGGCTGAATACCGCACTGAGTCAATGCGGTCTTAGCCTCTCTGGTCTCAACACTCTGTCTGATTTGGGATTTTTTTTTTTTTTTTCCAAAATCAGACTTGACACCAGAGAGGCTGAATACCGCACTGAGTCAATGCGGTCTTAGCCTCTCTGGTCTCAACACTCCGTCTGATTTTGGATTTTTTTTTCCCAAAATCAGACAGAGTATTGACACCAGAGAGGCTGAATACCGCACTGAGTCAATGCCTCTCTGGTCTCAACACTGTCTGATTTTGGATTTTTTTTTCCTCCCAAAATCAGACAGAGGATTGACACCAGAGAGGCTGAATACCGCACTGAGTCAATGCGGTCTTAGCCTCTCTGGTCTCAACACTCTGTCTGATTATGGAAAAAAAAAAAATCTCCCAAAATCAGACAGAGTATTGACACCAGAGAGGCTGTATAGCACACTGAGTCAATGCGGTTTTAGCCTCTCTGGTGTCAACACTCTGTCTCATTTTGGATTTTTTTTTCTCCCCAAAATCAGAGTATTGACACCAGAGAGGCTGAATACCGCACTGAGTCAATGCCTCTCTGGTCTCAACACTGTCTGAGTTTTGATTTTTTTTCCCCCAAAATCAGACAGAGTATTGACACCAGAGAGGCTGAATACCGCACTGAGTCAATGCGGTCTTAGCCTCTCTGGTCTCAACACTCTGTCTGATTTGGGATTTTTTTTTTTTTTTTCAAAAATCAGACAGAGGATTGACACCAGAGAGGCTGAATACCGCACTGAGTCAATGCCTCTCTGGTCTCAACACTGTCTGATTTTGGATTTTTTTTTCCTCCCAAAATCAGACAGAGGATTGACACCAGAGAGGCTGAATACCGCACTGAGTCAATGCGGTCTTAGCCTCTCTGGTCTCAACACTCTGTCTGATTATGGAAAAAAAAAAATCTCCCAAAATCAGACAGAGTATTGACACCAGAGAGGCTGTATAGCACACTGAGTCAATGCGGTTTTAGCCTCTCAGGTGTCAACACTCTGTCTCATTTTGGATTTTTTTTTTTTTCCCAAAATCAGAGTATTGACACCAGAGAGGCTGAATACCGCACTGAGTCAATGCCTCTCTGGTCTCAACACTGTCTGAGTTTTGATTTTTTTTCCCCCAAAATCAGACAGAGTATTGACACCAGAGAGCCTGAATACCACACTGAGTCAATGCGGTTTTAGCCTCTCTGTTGTCAACACTCTGTCTGATTTTTTATTTTATTTTTCCCCCCCAAAATCAGAGTATTGACACCAGAGAGGCTGAATACCGCACTGAGTCAATGCGGTCTTAGCCTCTCTGGTCTCAACACTCTGTCTGAATTTGGAAAAAAAAAAAAACTCCCAAAATCAGACAGAGGATTGACACCAGAGAGGCTGAATACCGCACTGAGTCAATGCGGTTTTAGCCTCTCTGTTGTCAACACTCTGTCTGATTTTTTATTTTATTTTTTCCCCCCAAAATCAGAGTATTGACACCAGAGAGGCTGAATACCGCACTGAGTCTATGCGGTCTTAGCCTCTCTGGTCTCAACACTCTGTCTGATTTTGGATTTTTTTTTTTTTTTTTCCAAAATCAGACTTGACACCAGAGAGGCTGAATACCGCACTGAGTCAATGCGGTCTTAGCCTCTCTGGTCTCAACACTCCGTCTGATTTTGGATTTTTTTTTCCCCCAAAATCAGACAGAGTATTGACACCAGAGAGGCTGAATACCGCACTGAGTCAATGCCTCTCTGGTCTCAACACTGTCTGATTTTGGATTTTTTTTTCTCCCAAAATCAGACAGAGTATTGACACCAGAGAGGCTGTATAGCACACTGATTCAATGCGGTTTTAGCCTCTCTGTTGTCAACACTCTGTCTGATTTTTGATTTTTTTTTTTCTCCCCAAAATCAGAGTATTGACACCAGAGAGGCTGAATACCGCACTGAGTCAATGCGGTCTTAGCCTCTCTGGTCTCAACACTCTGTCTGATTTGGGATTTTTTTTTTTTTTTCAAAAATCAGACAGAGGATTGACACCAGAGAGGCTGAATACCGCACTGAGTCAATGCGGTCTTAGCCTCTCTGGTCTCAACACTCTGTCTGATTATGGAAAAAAAAAAATCTCCCAAAATCAGACAGAGTATTGACACCAGAGAGGCTGTATAGCACACTGAGTCAATGCGGTTTTAGCCTCTCAGGTGTCAACACTCTGTCTCATTTTGGATTTTTTTTTTTTTTCCCAAAATCAGAGTATTGACACCAGAGAGGCTGAATACCGCACTGAGTCAATGCCTCTCTGGTCTCAACACTGTCTGAGTTTTGATTTTTTTCCCCCCAAAATCAGACAGAGTATTGACACCAGAGAGCCTGAATACCACACTGAGTCAATGCGGTTTTAGCCTCTCTGTTGTCAACACTCTGTCTGATTTTTTATTTTATTTTTCCCCCCCAAAATCAGAGTATTGACACCAGAGAGGCTGAATACCGCACTGAGTCAATGCGGTCTTAGCCTCTCTGGTCTCAACACTCTGTCTGATTTTGGATTTTTTTTTTCTTCCCCAAAATCAGACAGAGTATTGACACCAGAGGGGCTGAATACCGCACTGAGTCAATGCAGTCTTAGCCTCTCTGGTCTCAACACTCTGTCTGATTTTTTTTTTTTTTTTTTTTTCCAAAAATCAGACAGAGTATTGACACCAGAGAGGCTGAATACCGCACTGAGGCAATGCGGTCTTAGCCTCTCTGGTCTCAACACTCTGTCTGAATTTGGAAAAAAAAAAAAACTCCCAAAATCAGACAGAGGATTGACACCAGAGAGGCTGAATACCGCACTGAGTCAATGCGGTTTTAGCCTCTCTGTTGTCAACACTCTGTCTGATTTTTTATTTTATTTTTTCCCCCCAAAATCAGAGTATTGACACCAGAGAGGCTGAATACCGCACTGAGTCTATGCGGTCTTAGCCTCTCTGGTCTCAACACTCTGTCTGATTTTGGATTTTTTTTTTTTTTTTTCCAAAATCAGACTTGACACCAGAGAGGCTGAATACCGCACTGAGTCAATGCGGTCTTAGCCTCTCTGGTCTCAACACTCCGTCTGATTTTGGATTTTTTTTCCCCCAAAATCAGACAGAGTATTGACACCAGAGAGGCTGAATACCGCACTGCGTCAATGCCTCTCTGGTCTCAACACTGTCTGATTTTGGATTTTTTTTTCTCCCAAAATCAGACAGAGTATTGACACCAGAGAGGCTGTATAGCACACTGATTCAATGCGGTTTTAGCCTCTCTGTTGTCAACACTCTGTCTGATTTTTGATTTTTTTTTTTCTCCCCAAAATCAGAGTATTGACACCAGAGAGGCTGAATACCGCACTGAGTCAATGCGGTCTTAGCCTCTCTGGTCTCAACACTCTGTCTGATTTGGGATTTTTTTTTTTTTCCAAAAATCAGACAGAGTATTGACACCAGCACACCAGCACCAGGCACACTGAGTCAATGCGGTTTTAGCCTTTCTGGTGTCAACACTCTGTCTGATTTTTGATTCCCCCCCCCCCCAAAAAAAATCAGAGTATTGACACCAGAGAGGCTGAATACCGCACTGAGTCAATGTGGTCTTAGCCTCTCTGGTCTCAACACTCTGTCTGATTTTGGATTTTTTTTTTTTTTTTTTCCAAAATCAGACTTGACACCAGAGAGGCTGAATACCGCACTGAGTCAATGCGGTCTTAGCCTCTCTGGTCTCAACACTCCGTCTGATTTTGGATTTTTTTTTCCCCAAAATCAGACAGAGTATTGACACCAGAGAGGCTGAATACCGCACTGAGTCAATGCCTCTCTGGTCTCAACACTGTCTGATTTTGGATTTTTTTTCCTCCCAAAATCAGACAGAGGATTGACACCAGAGAGGCTGAATACCGCACTGAGTCAATGCGGTCTTAGCCTCTCTGGTCTCAACACTCTGTCTGATTATGGAAAAAAAAAAATCTCCCAAAATCAGACAGAGTATTGACACCAGAGAGGCTTTATAGCACACTGAGTCAATGCGGTTTTAGCCTCTCTGGTGTCAACACTCTGTCTCATTTTGGATTTTTTTTTTCTCCCCAAAATCAGAGTATTGACACCAGAGAGGCTGAATACCGCACTGAGTCAATGCCTCTCTGGTCTCAACACTGTCTGAGTTTTGATTTTTTTTTCCCCCAAAATCAGACAGAGTATTGACACCAGAGAGGCTGAATACCGCACTGAGTCAATGCGGTCTTAGCCTCTCTGGTCTCAACACTCTGTCTGATTTGGGATTTTTTTTTTTTTCCAAAAAATAGGACAGAGGATTGACACCAGAGAGGCTGAATACCACACTGAGTCAATGCGGTTTTAGCCTCTCTGTTGTCAACACTCTGTCTGATTTTTTTTTTTTTTTTTCCCCAAAATCAGAGTATTGACACCAGAGAGGCTGAATACCGCACTGAGTCAATGCGGTCTTAGCCTCTCTGGTCTCAACACTGTCTGAATTTGGAAAAAAAAAAAAAACTCCCAAAATCAGACAGAGGATTGACACCAGAGAGGCTGAATACCGCACTGAGTCAATGCGGTTTTAGCCTCTCTGTTGTCAACACTCTGTCTGATTTTTTATTTTATTTTTTCCCCCCAAAATCAGAGTATTGACACCAGAGAGGCTGAATACCGCACTGAGTCAATGCAGTCTTAGCCTCTCTGGTCTCAACAATCTGTCTGATTTTGGATTTTTTTTTTTTTTCCAAAATCAGAGTATTGACACCAGAGTGGCTGAATACCGCACTGAGTCAATGCGGTCATAGCCTCTCTGGTCTCAACACTCTGTCTGATTTTGGATTTTTTTTTTTCTTTTCCAAAATCAGACTTGACACCAGAGAGGCTGAATACCGCACTGAGTCAATGCGGTCTTAGCCTCTCTGGTCTCAACACTCCGTCTGATTTTGGATTTTTTTTTTCCCAAAATCAGACAGAGTATTGACACCAGAGAGGCTGAATACCGCACTGAGTCAATGCCTCTCTGGTCTCAACACTGTCTGATTTTGGATTTTTTTTTCCTCCCAAAATCAGACAGAGGATTGACACCAGAGAGGCTGAATACCGCACTGAGTCAATGCGGTCTTAGCCTCTCTGGTCTCAACACTCTGTCTGATTATGGAAGAAAAAAAAAATCTCCCAAAATCAGACAGAGTATTGACACCAGCACACCCGCACCTAGCACACTGAATCAATGCGGTTTTAGCCTCTCTGGTGTCAACACTCTGTCTGATTTTTGCCCCCCCCAAAAAAAATCAGAGTATTGACACCAGAGAGGCTGAATACCGCACTGAGTCAATGTGGTCTTAGCCTCTCTGGTCTCAACACTCCGTCTGATTTTGGATTTTTTTTCTCCCAAAATCAGACAGAGGATTGACACCAGAGAGGCTGAATACCGCACTGAGTCAATGCGGTCTTAGCCTCTCTGGTCTCAACACTCTGTCTGATTATGGAAAAAAAAAATCTCCCAAAATCAGACAGAGTATTGACACCAGAGAGGCTGTATAGCACACTGAGTCAATGCGGTTTTAGCCTCTCTGGTGTCAACACTCTGTCTCATTTTGGATTTTTTTTCCCCCCCAAAATCAGAGTATTGACACCAGAGAGGCTGAATACCGCACTGAGTCAATGCCTCTCTGGTCTCAACACTGTCTGAGTTTTGATTTTTTTTCCCCCAAAATCAGACAGAGTATTGACACCAGAGAGGCTGAATACCGCACTGAGTCAATGCGGTCTTAGCCTCTCTGGTCTCAACACTCTGTCTGATTTTTTTTTTTTTTTTTTTCCCCAAAATCAGAGTATTGACACCAGAGAGGCTGAATACCGCACTGAGTCAATGCGGTCTTAGCCTCTCTGGTCTCAACACTCTGTCTGATTATGGGAAAAAAAAAAAAATCTCCCAAAATCAGACAGAGTATTGACACCAGAGAGGCTGTATAGCACACTGAGTCAATGCGGTTTTAGCCTCTCTGGTGTCAACACTCTGTCTCTTTTTTTTTTTTTTTTTTTCCCCAAAATCAGAGTATTGACACCAGAGAGGCTGAATACCGCATTGAGTCAATGCCTCTCTGGTCTCAAGACTGTCTGAGTTTTGATTTTTTTCCCCCCAAAATCAGACAGAGTATTGACACCAGAGAGGCTGAATACCGCACTGAGTCAATGCGGTCTTAGCCTCTCTGGTCTCAACACTCTGTCTGATTTGGGATTTTTTTTTTTTTCCAAAAATCAGACAGAGGATTGACACCAGAGAGGCTGAATACCGCACTGAGTCAATGCGGTTTTAGCCTCTCTGTTGTCAACACTCTGTCTGATTTTTTTTTTTTTTTTTTTTCCTCAAAATCAGAGTATTGACACCAGAGAGGCTGAATACCGCACTGAGTCAATGCGGTCTTAGCCTCTCTGGTCTCAACACTGTCTGATTTTGGATTTTTTTTTTTTTTTTTCCAAAATCAGACTTGACACCAGAGAGGCTGAATACCGCACTGAGTCAATGCAGTCTTAGCCTCTCTGGTCTCAACACTCTGTCTGATTTTGGATTTTTTTTTTTTCCCCAAAATCAGACAGAGGATTGACACCAGAGAGGCTGAATACCGCACTGAGTCAATGCGGTCTTAGCCTCTCTGGTCTCATCACTCTGTCTGAATTTGAAAAAAAAAAAAAACTCCCAAAATCAGACAGAGGATTGACACCAGAGAGGCTGAATACCGCACTGAGTCAATGCGGTTTTAGCCTCTCTGTTGTCAACACTCTGTCTGATTTTTTATTTTATTTTTTCCCCCCAAAATCAGAGTATTGACACCAGAGAGGCTGAATACCGCACTGAGTCAATGCGGTCTTAGCCTCTCTGGTCTCAACACTCTGTCTGATTTGGGATTTTTTTTTTTTTTTCCAAAAATCAGACAGAGTATTGACACCAGCACACCAGCACCAGGCACACTGAGTCAATGCGGTTTTAGCCTCTCTGGTGTCAACACTCTGTCTGATTTTTGATTCCCCCCCCCAAAAAAAAATCAGAGTATTGACACCAGAGAGGCTGAATACCGCACTGAGTCAATGTGGTCTTAGCCTCTCTGGTCTCAACACTCTGTCTGATTTTGGATTTTTTTTTTTTTTTTCCAAAATCAGACTTGACACCAGAGAGGCTGAATACCGCACTGAGTCAATGCGGTCTTAGCCTCTCTGGTCTCAACACTCCGTCTGATTTTGGATTTTTTTTTCCCAAAATCAGACAGAGTATTGACACCAGAGAGGCTGAATACCGCACTGAGTCAATGCCTCTCTGGTCTCAACACTGTCTGATTTTGCATTTTTTTTTCCTCCCAAAATCAGACAGAGGATTGACACCAGAGAGGCTGAATACCGCACTGAGTCAATGCGGTCTTAGCCTCTCTGGTCTCAACACTCTGTCTGATTATGGAAGAAAAAAAAAATCTCCCAAAATCAGACAGAGTATTGACACCAGAGAGGCTGTATAGCACACTGAGTCAATGCGGTTTTAGCCTCTCTGGTGTCAACACTCTGTCTCATTTTGGATTTTTTTTTCTCCCCAAAATCAGAGTATTGACACCCGAGAGGCTGAATACCGCACTGAGTCAATGCCTCTCTGGTCTCAACACTGTCTGATTTTGGATTTTTTTTTCCTCCCAAAATCAGACAGAGGATTGACACCAGAGAGGCTGAATACCGCACTGAGTCAATGCGGTCTTAGCCTCTCTGGTCTCAACACTCTGTCTGATTATGGAAAAAAAAAAAATCTCCCAAAATCAGACAGAGTATTGACACCAGAGAGGCTGTATAGCACACTGAGTCAATGCGGTTTTAGCCTCTCTGGTGTCAACACTCTGTCTCATTTTGGATTTTTTTTTCTCCCCAAAATCAGAGTATTGACACCAGAGAGGCTGAATACCGCACTGAGTCAATGCCTCTCTGGTCTCAACACTGTCTGAGTTTTGTTTTTTTTTCCCCCAAAATCAGACAGAGTATTGACACCAGAGAGGCTGAATACCGCACTGAGTCAATGCGGTCTTAGCCTCTCTGGTCTCAACACTCTGTCTGATTTGGGATTTTTTTTTTTTTTTTCAAAAATCAGACAGAGGATTGACACCAGAGAGGCTGAATACCGCACTGAGTCAATGCGGTCTTAGCCTCTCTGGTCTCAACACTCTGTCTGATTATGGAAAAAAAAAAATCTCCCAAAATCAGACAGAGTATTGACACCAGAGAGGCTGTATAGCACACTGAGTCAATGCGGTTTTAGCCTCTCAGGTGTCAACACTCTGTCTCATTTTGGATTTTTTTTTTTTTTCCCAAAATCAGAGTATTGACACCAGAGAGGCTGAATACCGCACTGAGTCAATGCCTCTCTGGTCTCAACACTGTCTGAGTTTTGATTTTTTTTCCCCCAAAATCAGACAGAGTATTGACACCAGAGAGCCTGAATACCACACTGAGTCAATGCGGTTTTAGCCTCTCTGTTGTCAACACTCTGTCTGATTTTTTATTTTATTTTTCCCCCCCAAAATCAGAGTATTGACACCAGAGAGGCTGAATACCGCACTGAGTCAATGCGGTCTTAGCCTCTCTGGTCTCAACACTCTGTCTGATTTTGGATTTTTTTTTTCCCCCAAAATCAGACAGAGTATTGACACCAGAGGGGCTGAATACCGCACTGAGTCAATGCAGTCTTAGCCTCTCTGGTCTCAACACTCTGTCTGATTTTTTTTTTTTTTTTTTTTTCCAAAAATCAGACAGAGTATTGACACCAGAGAGGCTGAATACCGCACTGAGGCAATGCGGTCTTAGCCTCTCTGGTCTCAACACTCTGTCTGAATTTGGAAAAAAAAAAAAACTCCCAAAATCAGACAGAGGATTGACACCAGAGAGGCTGAATACCGCACTGAGTCAATGCGGTTTTAGCCTCTCTGTTGTCAACACTCTGTCTGATTTTTTATTTTATTTTTTCCCCCCAAAATCAGAGTATTGACACCAGAGAGGCTGAATACCGCACTGAGTCTATGCGGTCTTAGCCTCTCTGGTCTCAACACTCTGTCTGATTTTGGATTTTTTTTTTTTTTTTTCCAAAATCAGACTTGACACCAGAGAGGCTGAATACCGCACTGAGTCAATGCGGTCTTAGCCTCTCTGGTCTCAACACTCCGTCTGATTTTGGATTTTTTTTTTCCCCAAAATCAGACAGAGTATTGACACCAGAGAGGCTGAATACCGCACTGAGTCAATGCCTCTCTGGTCTCAACACTGTCTGATTTTGGATTTTTTTTTCTCTCAAAATCAGACAGAGTATTGACACCAGAGAGGCTGTATAGCACACTGATTCAATGCGGTTTTAGCCTCTCTGTTGTCAACACTCTGTCTGATTTTTGATTTTTTTTTTTCTCCCCAAAATCAGAGTATTGACACCAGAGAGGCTGAATACCGCACTGAGTCAATGCGGTCTTAGCCTCTCTGGTCTCAACACTCTGTCTGATTTGGGATTTTTTTTTTTTCCAAAAATCAGACAGAGTATTGACACCAGCACACCAGCACCAGGCACACTGAGTCAATGCGGTTTTAGCCTTTCTGGTGTCAACACTCTGTCTGATTTTTGATTCCCCCCCCCCCAAAAAAAATCAGAGTATTGACACCAGAGAGGCTGAATACCGCACTGAGTCAATGTGGTCTTAGCCTCTCTGGTCTCAACACTCTGTCTGATTTTGGATTTTTTTTTTTTTTTTTTCCAAAATCAGACTTGACACCAGAGAGGCTGAATACCGCACTGAGTCAATGCGGTCTTAGCCTCTCTGGTCTCAACACTCCGTCTGATTTTGGATTTTTTTTTTCCCAAAATCAGACAGAGTATTGACACCAGAGAGGCTGAATACCGCACTGAGTCAATGCCTCTCTGGTCTCAACACTGTCTGATTTTGGATTTTTTTTCCTCCCAAAATCAGACAGAGGATTGACACCAGAGAGGCTGAATACCGCACTGAGTCAATGCGGTCTTAGCCTCTCTGGTCTCAACACTCTGTCTGATTATGGAGAAGAAAAAAAATCTCCCAAAATCAGACAGAGTATTGACACCAGAGAGGCTTTATAGCACACTGAGTCAATGCGGTTTTAGCCTCTCTGGTGTCAACACTCTGTCTCATTTTGGATTTTTTTTTTTCCCCAAAATCAGAGTATTGACACCAGAGAGGCTGAATACCGCACTGAGTCAATGCCTCTCTGGTCTCAACACTGTCTGAGTTTTGATTTTTTTTTTCCCCAAAATCAGACAGAGTATTGACACCAGAGAGGCTGAATACCGCACTGAGTCAATGCGGTCTTAGCCTCTCTGGTCTCAACACTCTGTCTGATTTGGGATTTTTTTTTTTTTCCAAAAATCAGACAGAGGATTGACACCAGAGAGGCTGAATACCGCACTGAGTCAATGCGGTTTTAGCCTCTCTGGTGTCAACACTCTGTCTCATTTTGGATTTTTTTTTCTCCCCAAAATCAGAGTATTGACACCAGAGAGGCTGAATACCGCACTGAGTCAATGCCTCTCTGGTCTCAACACTGTCTGAGTTTTGTTTTTTTTTCCCCCAAAATCAGACAGAGTATTGACACCAGAGAGGCTGAATACCGCACTGAGTCAATGCGGTCTTAGCCTCTCTGGTCTCAACACTCTGTCTGATTTGGGATTTTTTTTTTTTTTTTCAAAAATCAGACAGAGGATTGACACCAGAGAGGCTGAATACCGCACTGAGTCAATGCGGTCTTAGCCTCTCTGGTCTCAACACTCTGTCTGATTATGGAAAAAAAAAAATCTCCCAAAATCAGACAGAGTATTGACACCAGAGAGGCTGTATAGCACACTGAGTCAATGCGGTTTTAGCCTCTCAGGTGTCAACACTCTGTCTCATTTTGGATTTTTTTTTTTTTCCCCAAAATCAGAGTATTGACACCAGAGAGGCTGAATACCGCACTGAGTCAATGCGGTCTTAGCCTCTCTGGTCTCAACACTCTGATTTTGGATTTTTTTTTTTTTTCCCAAAATCAGAGTATTGACACCAGAGAGGCTGAATACCGCACTGAGTCAATGCGGTCTTAGCCTCTCTGGTCTCAACACTCTGATTTTGGATTTTTTTTTTTTTTCCCAAAATCAGACTTGACACCAGAGAGGCTGAATACCGCACTGAGTCAATGCGGTCTTAGCCTCTCTGGTCTCAACACTCTGATTTTGGATTTTTTTTTTTTCCCAAAATCAGACTTGACACCAGAGAGGCTGAATACTGCACTGAGTCAATGCGGTCTTAGCCTCTCTGGTCTCAACACTCTGATTTTGGATTTTTTTTTTTTTTCCCAAAATCAGACTTGACACCAGAGAGGCTGAATACCGCACTGAGTCAATGCGGTCTTAGCCTCTCTGGTCTCAACACTCTGATTTTGGATTTTTTTTTTTTTTCCCAAAATCAGACTTGACACCAGAGAGGCTGAATACCGCACTGAGTCAATGCGGTCTTAGCCTCTCTGGTCTCAACACTCTGTCTGATTTTGGATTTTTTTTTTTTCCCAAAATCAGACTTGACACCAGAGAGGCTGAATACCGCACTGAGTCAATGCGGTCTTAGCCTCTCTGGTCTCAACACTCTGATTTTGGATTTTTTTTTTTTTTCCCAAAATCAGACTTGACACCAGAGAGGCTGAATACCGCACTGAGTCAATGCGGTCTTAGCCTCTCTGGTCTCAACACTCTGATTTTGGATTTTTTTTTTTTTTCCCAAAATCAGACTTGACACCAGAGAGGCTGAATACCGCACTGAGTCAATGCGGTCTTAGCCTCTCTGGTCTCAACACTCTGATTTTGGATTTTTTTTTTTTTCCCAAAATCAGACTTGACACCAGAGAGGCTGAATACTGCACTGAGTCAATGCGGTCTTAGCCTCTCTGGTCTCAACACTCTGATTTTGGATTTTTTTTTTTTTTCCCAAAATCAGACTTGACACCAGAGAGGCTGAATACCGCACTGAGTCAATGCGGTCTTAGCCTCTCTGGTCTCAACACTCTGATTTTGGATTTTTTTTTTTTTTCCTAAAATCAGACTTGACACCAGAGAGGCTGAATACCGCACTGAGTCAATGCGGTCTTAGCCTCTCTGGTCTCAACACTCTGTCTGATTTTGGATTTTTTTTTTTTTCCCAAAATCAGACTTGACACCAGAGAGGCTGAATACCGCACTGAGTCAATGCGGTCTTAGCCTCTCTGGTCTCAACACTCTGATTTTGGATTTTTTTTTTTTTCCCCAAAATCAGACTTGACACCAGAGAGGCTGAATACAGCACTGAGTCAATGCGGTCTTAGCCTCTCTGGTCTCAACACTCTGATTTTGGATTTTTTTTTTTTCCCCCAAAATCAGACTTGACACCAGAGAGGCTGAATACCGCACTGAGTCAATGCGGTCTTAGCCTCTCTGGTCTCAACACTCTGATTTTGGATTTTTTTTTTTTTCCCAAAATCAGACTTGACACCAGAGAGGCTGAATACCGCACTGAGTCAATGCGGTCTTAGCCTCTCTGGTCTCAACACTCTGATTTTGGATTTTTTTTTTTCTTCCCAAAATCAGACTTGACACCAGAGAGGCTGAATACCGCACTGAGTCAATGCGGTCTTAGCCTCTCTGGTCTCAACACTCTGATTTTGGATTTTTTTTTTTTCCCAAAATCAGACTTGACACCAGAGAGGCTGAATACCGCACTGAGTCAATGCGGTCTTAGCCTCTCTGGTCTCAACACTCTGATTTTGGATTTTTTTTTTTCTTCCCAAAATCAGACTTGACACCAGAGAGGCTGAATACTGCACTGAGTCAATGCGGTCTTAGCCTCTCTGGTCTCAACACTCTGATTTTGGATTTTTTTTTTTTTTCCCAAAATCAGACTTGACACCAGAGAGGCTGAATACCGCACTGAGTCAATGCGGTCTTAGCCTCTCTGGTCTCAACACTCTGATTTTGGATTTTTTTTTTTTTCCCAAAATCAGACTTGACACCAGAGAGGCTGAATACCGCACTGAGTCAATGCGGTCTTAGCCTCTCTGGTCTCAACACTCTGTCTGATTTTGGATTTTTTTTTTTTTCCCAAAATCAGACTTGACACCAGAGAGGCTGAATACCGCACTGAGTCAATGCGGTCTTAGCCTCTCTGGTCTCAACACTCTGATTTTGGATTTTTTTTTTTTCCCAAAATCAGACTTGACACCAGAGAGGCTGAATACCGCACTGAGTCAATGCGGTCTTAGCCTCTCTGGTCTCAACACTCTGATTTTGGATTTTTTTTTTTTCCCCAAAATCAGACTTGACACCAGAGAGGCTGAATACCGCACTGAGTCAATGCGGTCTTAGCCTCTCTGGTCTCAACACTCTGATTTTGGATTTTTTTTTTTTTCCCAAAATCAGACTTGACACCAGAGAGGCTGAATACTGCACTGAGTCAATGCGGTCTTAGCCTCTCTGGTCTCAACACTCTGATTTTGGATTTTTTTTTTTTTCCCAAAATCAGACTTGACACCAGAGAGGCTGAATACCGCACTGAGTCAATGCGGTCTTAGCCTCTCTGGTCTCAACACTCTGATTTTGGATTTTTTTTTTTTTTCCTAAAATCAGACTTGACACCAGAGAGGCTGAATACCGCACTGAGTCAATGCGGTCTTAGCCTCTCTGGTCTCAACACTCTGATTTTGGATTTTTTTTTTTTTTCCCAAAATCAGACTTGACACCAGAGAGGCTGAATACCGCACTGAGTCAATGCGGTCTTAGCCTCTCTGGTCTCAACACTCTGTCTGATTTTGGATTTTTTTTTTTTTCCCAAAATCAGACTTGACACCAGAGAGGCTGAATACCGCACTGAGTCAATGCGGTCTTAGCCTCTCTGGTCTCAACACTCTGATTTTGGATTTTTTTTTTTTTTTCCTAAAATCAGACTTGACACCAGAGAGGCTGAATACCGCACTGAGTCAATGCGGTCTTAGCCTCTCTGGTCTCAACACTCTGTCTGATTTTGGATTTTTTTTTTTTTCCCAAAATCAGACTTGACACCAGAGAGGCTGAATACCGCACTGAGTCAATGCGGTCTTAGCCTCTCTGGTCTCAAAACTCTGTCTGATTTGGGATTTTTTTTTTTTCCCAAAAATCAGACAGAGGATTGACACCAGAGAGGCTGAATACCGCACTGAGTCAATGCGGTTTTAGCCTCTCTGGTGTCAACACTCTGTCTCATTTTGGATTTTTTTTTCTCCCCAAAATCAGAGTATTGACACCAGAGAGGCTGAATACCGCACTGAGTCAATGCCTCTCTGGTCTCAACACTGTCTGAGTTTTGTTTTTTTTTCCCCCAAAATCAGACAGAGTATTGACACCAGAGAGGCTGAATACCGCACTGAGTCAATGCGGTCTTAGCCTCTCTGGTCTCAACACTCTGTCTGATTTGGGATTTTTTTTTTTTTTTTCAAAAATCAGACAGAGGATTGACACCAGAGAGGCTGAATACCGCACTGAGTCAATGCGGTCTTAGCCTCTCTGGTCTCAACACTCTGTCTGATTATGGAAAAAAAAAAATCTCCCAAAATCAGACAGAGTATTGACACCAGAGAGGCTGTATAGCACACTGAGTCAATGCGGTTTTAGCCTCTCAGGTGTCAACACTCTGTCTCATTTTGGATTTTTTTTTTTTTCCCCAAAATCAGAGTATTGACACCAGAGAGGCTGAATACCGCACTGAGTCAATGCGGTCTTAGCCTCTCTGGTCTCAACACTCTGATTTTGGATTTTTTTTTTTTTTCCCAAAATCAGAGTATTGACACCAGAGAGGCTGAATACCGCACTGAGTCAATGCGGTCTTAGCCTCTCTGGTCTCAACACTCTGATTTTGGATTTTTTTTTTTTTTCCCAAAATCAGACTTGACACCAGAGAGGCTGAATACCGCACTGAGTCAATGCGGTCTTAGCCTCTCTGGTCTCAACACTCTGATTTTGGATTTTTTTTTTTTCCCAAAATCAGACTTGACACCAGAGAGGCTGAATACTGCACTGAGTCAATGCGGTCTTAGCCTCTCTGGTCTCAACACTCTGATTTTGGATTTTTTTTTTTTTTCCCAAAATCAGACTTGACACCAGAGAGGCTGAATACCGCACTGAGTCAATGCGGTCTTAGCCTCTCTGGTCTCAACACTCTGATTTTGGATTTTTTTTTTTTTTCCCAAAATCAGACTTGACACCAGAGAGGCTGAATACCGCACTGAGTCAATGCGGTCTTAGCCTCTCTGGTCTCAACACTCTGTCTGATTTTGGATTTTTTTTTTTTCCCAAAATCAGACTTGACACCAGAGAGGCTGAATACCGCACTGAGTCAATGCGGTCTTAGCCTCTCTGGTCTCAACACTCTGATTTTGGATTTTTTTTTTTTTTCCCAAAATCAGACTTGACACCAGAGAGGCTGAATACCGCACTGAGTCAATGCGGTCTTAGCCTCTCTGGTCTCAACACTCTGATTTTGGATTTTTTTTTTTTTTCCCAAAATCAGACTTGACACCAGAGAGGCTGAATACCGCACTGAGTCAATGCGGTCTTAGCCTCTCTGGTCTCAACACTCTGATTTTGGATTTTTTTTTTTTTCCCAAAATCAGACTTGACACCAGAGAGGCTGAATACTGCACTGAGTCAATGCGGTCTTAGCCTCTCTGGTCTCAACACTCTGATTTTGGATTTTTTTTTTTTTTCCCAAAATCAGACTTGACACCAGAGAGGCTGAATACCGCACTGAGTCAATGCGGTCTTAGCCTCTCTGGTCTCAACACTCTGATTTTGGATTTTTTTTTTTTTTCCTAAAATCAGACTTGACACCAGAGAGGCTGAATACCGCACTGAGTCAATGCGGTCTTAGCCTCTCTGGTCTCAACACTCTGTCTGATTTTGGATTTTTTTTTTTTTCCCAAAATCAGACTTGACACCAGAGAGGCTGAATACCGCACTGAGTCAATGCGGTCTTAGCCTCTCTGGTCTCAACACTCTGATTTTGGATTTTTTTTTTTTTCCCCAAAATCAGACTTGACACCAGAGAGGCTGAATACAGCACTGAGTCAATGCGGTCTTAGCCTCTCTGGTCTCAACACTCTGATTTTGGATTTTTTTTTTTTCCCCCAAAATCAGACTTGACACCAGAGAGGCTGAATACCGCACTGAGTCAATGCGGTCTTAGCCTCTCTGGTCTCAACACTCTGATTTTGGATTTTTTTTTTTTTCCCAAAATCAGACTTGACACCAGAGAGGCTGAATACCGCACTGAGTCAATGCGGTCTTAGCCTCTCTGGTCTCAACACTCTGATTTTGGATTTTTTTTTTTCTTCCCAAAATCAGACTTGACACCAGAGAGGCTGAATACCGCACTGAGTCAATGCGGTCTTAGCCTCTCTGGTCTCAACACTCTGATTTTGGATTTTTTTTTTTTCCCAAAATCAGACTTGACACCAGAGAGGCTGAATACCGCACTGAGTCAATGCGGTCTTAGCCTCTCTGGTCTCAACACTCTGATTTTGGATTTTTTTTTTTCTTCCCAAAATCAGACTTGACACCAGAGAGGCTGAATACTGCACTGAGTCAATGCGGTCTTAGCCTCTCTGGTCTCAACACTCTGATTTTGGATTTTTTTTTTTTTTCCCAAAATCAGACTTGACACCAGAGAGGCTGAATACCGCACTGAGTCAATGCGGTCTTAGCCTCTCTGGTCTCAACACTCTGATTTTGGATTTTTTTTTTTTTCCCAAAATCAGACTTGACACCAGAGAGGCTGAATACCGCACTGAGTCAATGCGGTCTTAGCCTCTCTGGTCTCAACACTCTGTCTGATTTTGGATTTTTTTTTTTTTCCCAAAATCAGACTTGACACCAGAGAGGCTGAATACCGCACTGAGTCAATGCGGTCTTAGCCTCTCTGGTCTCAACACTCTGATTTTGGATTTTTTTTTTTTCCCAAAATCAGACTTGACACCAGAGAGGCTGAATACCGCACTGAGTCAATGCGGTCTTAGCCTCTCTGGTCTCAACACTCTGATTTTGGATTTTTTTTTTTTCCCCAAAATCAGACTTGACACCAGAGAGGCTGAATACCGCACTGAGTCAATGCGGTCTTAGCCTCTCTGGTCTCAACACTCTGATTTTGGATTTTTTTTTTTTTCCCAAAATCAGACTTGACACCAGAGAGGCTGAATACTGCACTGAGTCAATGCGGTCTTAGCCTCTCTGGTCTCAACACTCTGATTTTGGATTTTTTTTTTTTTCCCAAAATCAGACTTGACACCAGAGAGGCTGAATACCGCACTGAGTCAATGCGGTCTTAGCCTCTCTGGTCTCAACACTCTGATTTTGGATTTTTTTTTTTTTTCCCTAAAATCAGACTTGACACCAGAGAGGCTGAATACCGCACTGAGTCAATGCGGTCTTAGCCTCTCTGGTCTCAACACTCTGATTTTGGATTTTTTTTTTTTTTCCCAAAATCAGACTTGACACCAGAGAGGCTGAATACCGCACTGAGTCAATGCGGTCTTAGCCTCTCTGGTCTCAACACTCTGTCTGATTTTGGATTTTTTTTTTTTTCCCAAAATCAGACTTGACACCAGAGAGGCTGAATACCGCACTGAGTCAATGCGGTCTTAGCCTCTCTGGTCTCAACACTCTGATTTTGGATTTTTTTTTTTTTTCCTAAAATCAGACTTGACACCAGAGAGGCTGAATACCGCACTGAGTCAATGCGGTCTTAGCCTCTCTGGTCTCAACACTCTGTCTGATTTTGGATTTTTTTTTTTTTCCCAAAATCAGACTTGACACCAGAGAGGCTGAATACCGCACTGAGTCAATGCGGTCTTAGCCTCTCTGGTCTCAACACTCTGATTTTGGATTTTTTTTTTTTTTCCCAAAATCAGACTTGACACCAGAGAGGCTGAATACCGCACTGAGTCAATGCGGTCTTAGCCTCTCTGGTCTCAACACTCTGATTTTGGATTTTTTTTTTTTTTCCCAAAATCAGACTTGACACCAGAGAGGCTGAATACCGCACTGAGTCAATGCGGTCTTAGCCTCTCTGGTCTCAACACTCTGATTTTGGATTTTTTTTTTTTTCCCAAAATCAGACTTGACACCAGAGAGGCTGAATACCGCACTGAGTCAATGCGGTCTTAGCCTCTCTGGTCTCAACACTCTGATTTTGGATTTTTTTTTTTTTCCCAAAATCAGACTTGACACCAGAGAGGCTGAATACCGCACTGAGTCAATGCGGTCTTAGCCTCTCTGGTCTCAACACTCTGATTTTGGATTTTTTTTTTTTCCCCCAAAATCAGACTTGACACCAGAGAGGCTGAATACCGCACTGAGTCAATGCGGTCTTAGCCTCTCTGGTCTCAACACTCTGATTTTGGATTTTTTTTTTTTTCCCAAAATCAGACTTGACACCAGAGAGGCTGAATACTGCACTGAGTCAATGCGGTCTTAGCCTCTCTGGTCTCAACACTCTGATTTTGGATTTTTTTTTTTTTTCCCAAAATCAGACTTGACACCAGAGAGGCTGAATACCGCACTGAGTCAATGCGGTCTTAGCCTCTCTGGTCTCAACACTCTGATTTTGGATTTTTTTTTTTTTTCCCAAAATCAGACTTGACACCAGAGAGGCTGAATACCGCACTGAGTCAATGCGGTCTTAGCCTCTCTGGTCTCAACACTCTGATTTTGGATTTTTTTTTTTTTCCCAAAATCAGACTTGACACCAGAGAGGCTGAATACCGCACTGAGTCAATGCGGTCTTAGCCTCTCTGGTCTCAACACTCTGATTTTGGATTTTTTTTTTTTTTCCCAAAATCAGACTTGACACCAGAGAGGCTGAATACCGCACTGAGTCAATGCGGTCTTAGCCTCTCTGGTCTCAACACTCTGATTTTGGATTTTTTTTTTTTTCCCAAAATCAGACTTGACACCAGAGAGGCTGAATACTGCACTGAGTCAATGCGGTCTTAGCCTCTCTGGTCTCAACACTCTGATTTTGGATTTTTTTTTTTTTTCCCAAAATCAGACTTGACACCAGAGAGGCTGAATACCGCACTGAGTCAATGCGGTCTTAGCCTCTCTGGTCTCAACACTCTGATTTTGGATTTTTTTTTTTTTCCCAAAATCAGACTTGACACCAGAGAGGCTGAATACCGCACTGAGTCAATGCGGTCTTAGCCTCTCTGGTCTCAACACTCTGTCTGATTTTGGATTTTTTTTTTTTTCCGAAAATCAGACTTGACACCAGAGAGGCTGAATACCGCACTGAGTCAATGCGGTCTTAGCCTCTCTGGTCTCAACACTCTGATTTTGGATTTTTTTTTTTTTTCCCAAAATCAGACTTGACACCAGAGAGGCTGAATACCGCACTGAGTCAATGCGGTCTTAGCCTCTCTGGTCTCAACACTCTGATTTTGGATTTTTTTTTTTTTCCCAAAATCAGACTTGACACCAGAGAGGCTGAATACCGCACTGAGTCAATGCGGTCTTAGCCTCTCTGGTCTCAACACTCTGATTTTGGATTTTTTTTTTTTTCCCAAAATCAGACTTGACACCAGAGAGGCTGAATACCTGCACTGAGTCAATGCGGTCTTAGCCTCTCTGGTCTCAACACTCTGATTTTGGATTTTTTTTTTTTTTCCCAAAATCAGACTTGACACCAGAGAGGCTGAATACCGCACTGAGTCAATGCGGTCTTAGCCTCTCTGGTCTCAACACTCTGATTTTGGATTTTTTTTTTTTTCCCAAAATCAGACTTGACACCAGAGAGGCTGAATACCGCACTGAGTCAATGCGGTCTTAGCCTCTCTGGTCTCAACACTCTGATTTTGGATTTTTTTTTTTTTCCCAAAATCAGACTTGACACCAGAGAGGCTGAATACTGCACTGAGTCAATGCGGTCTTAGCCTCTCTGGTCTCAACACTCTGATTTTGGATTTTTTTTTTTTTTCCCAAAATCAGACTTGACACCAGAGAGGCTGAATACCGCACTGAGTCAATGCGGTCTTAGCCTCTCTGGTCTCAACACTCTGATTTTGGATTTTTTTTTTTTTTCCCAAAATCAGACTTGACACCAGAGAGGCTGAATACCGCACTGAGTCAATGCGGTCTTAGCCTCTCTGGTCTCAACACTCTGTCTGATTTTGGATTTTTTTTTTTTTCCCAAAATCAGACTTGACACCAGAGAGGCTGAATACCGCACTGAGTCAATGCGGTCTTAGCCTCTCTGGTCTCAACACTCTGATTTTGGATTTTTTTTTTTTTTCCCAAAATCAGACTTGACACCAGAGAGGCTGAATACCGCACTGAGTCAATGCGGTCTTAGCCTCTCTGGTCTCAACACTCTGATTTTGGATTTTTTTTTTTTTTCCCAAAATCAGACTTGACACCAGAGAGGCTGAATACCGCACTGAGTCAATGCGGTCTTAGCCTCTCTGGTCTCAACACTCTGATTTTGGATTTTTTTTTTTTTCCCAAAATCAGACTTGACACCAGAGAGGCTGAATACCGCACTGAGTCAATGCGGTCTTAGCCTCTCTGGTCTCAACACTCTGATTTTGGATTTTTTTTTTTTTTCCCAAAATCAGACTTGACACCAGAGAGGCTGAATACCGCACTGAGTCAATGCGGTCTTAGCCTCTCTGGTCTCAACACTCTGATTTTGGATTTTTTTTTTTTTTCCCTAAAATCAGACTTGACACCAGAGAGGCTGAATACCGCACTGAGTCAATGCGGTCTTAGCCTCTCTGGTCTCAACACTCTGTCTGATTTTGGATTTTTTTTTTTTTCCCAAAATCAGACTTGACACCAGAGAGGCTGAATACCGCACTGAGTCAATGCGGTCTTAGCCTCTCTGGTCTCAACACTCTGATTTTGGATTTTTTTTTTTTTTCCCAAAATCAGACTTGACACCAGAGAGGCTGAATACCGCACTGAGTCAATGCGGTCTTAGCCTCTCTGGTCTCAACACTCTGATTTTGGATTTTTTTTTTTTTCCCAAAATCAGACTTGACACCAGAGAGGCTGAATACCGCACTGAGTCAATGCGGTCTTAGCCTCTCTGGTCTCAACACTCTGATTTTGGATTTTTTTTTTTTTTCCCAAAATCAGACTTGACACCAGAGAGGCTGAATACCGCACTGAGTCAATGCGGTCTTAGCCTCTCTGGTCTCAACACTCTGATTTTGGATTTTTTTTTTTTCTTCCCAAAATCAGACTTGACACCAGAGAGGCTGAATACCGCACTGAGTCAATGCGGTCTTAGCCTCTCTGGTCTCAACACTCTGATTTTGGATTTTTTTTTTTTTCCCAAAATCAGACTTGACACCAGAGAGGCTGAATACCGCACTGAGTCAATGCGGTCTTAGCCTCTCTGGTCTCAACACTCTGATTTTGGATTTTTTTTTTTTTTCCCAAAATCAGACTTGACACCAGAGAGGCTGAATACCGCACTGAGTCAATGCGGTCTTAGCCTCTCTGGTCTCAACACTCTGATTTTGGATTTTTTTTTTTTTTCCCAAAATCAGACTTGACACCAGAGAGGCTGAATACCGCACTGAGTCAATGCGGTCTTAGCCTCTCTGGTCTCAACACTCTGATTTTGGATTTTTTTTTTTTTTCCCAAAATCAGACTTGACACCAGAGAGGCTGAATACCGCACTGAGTCAATGCGGTCTTAGCCTCTCTGGTCTCAACACTCTGATTTTGGATTTTTTTTTTTTCCCAAAATCAGACTTGACACCAGAGAGGCTGAATACCGCACTGAGTCAATGCGGTCTTAGCCTCTCTGGTCTCAACACTCTGATTTTGGATTTTTTTTTTTTTTCCCAAAATCAGACTTGACACCAGAGAGGCTGAATACCGCACTGAGTCAATGCGGTCTTAGCCTCTCTGGTCTCAACACTCTGATTTTGGATTTTTTTTTTTTTTCCCAAAATCAGACTTGACACCAGAGAGGCTGAATACCGCACTGAGTCAATGCGGTCTTAGCCTCTCTGGTCTCAACACTCTGATTTTGGATTTTTTTTTTTTTTCCCAAAATCAGACTTGACACCAGAGAGGCTGAATACCGCACTGAGTCAATGCGGTCTTAGCCTCTCTGGTCTCAACACTCTGATTTTGGATTTTTTTTTTTTTCCCAAAATCAGACTTGACACCAGAGAGGCTGAATACCGCACTGAGTCAATGCGGTCTTAGCCTCTCTGGTCTCAACACTCTGATTTTGGATTTTTTTTTTTTTTCCCAAAATCAGACTTGACACCAGAGAGGCTGAATACCGCACTGAGTCAATGCGGTCTTAGCCTCTCTGGTCTCAACACTCTGATTTTGGATTTTTTTTTTTTTTCCCAAAATCAGACTTGACACCAGAGAGGCTGAATACCGCACTGAGTCAATGCGGTCTTAGCCTCTCTGGTCTCAACACTCTGATTTTGGATTTTTTTTTTTTTTCCCAAAATCAGACTTGACACCAGAGAGGCTGAATACCGCACTGAGTCAATGCGGTCTTAGCCTCTCTGGTCTCAACACTCTGATTTTGGATTTTTTTTTTTTTTCCCAAAATCAGACTTGACACCAGAGAGGCTGAATACCGCACTGAGTCAATGCGGTCTTAGCCTCTCTGGTCTCAACACTCTGATTTTGGATTTTTTTTTTTTCCCCAAAATCAGACTTGACACCAGAGAGGCTGAATACCGCACTGAGTCAATGCGGTCTTAGCCTCTCTGGTCTCAACACTCTGATTTTGGATTTTTTTTTTTTTCCCAAAATCAGACTTGACACCAGAGAGGCTGAATACCGCACTGAGTCAATGCGGTCTTAGCCTCTCTGGTCTCAACACTCTGATTTTGGATTTTTTTTTTTTTTCCCAAAATCAGACTTGACACCAGAGAGGCTGAATACCGCACTGAGTCAATGCGGTCTTAGCCTCTCTGGTCTCAACACTCTGATTTTGGATTTTTTTTTTTTTTCCCAAAATCAGACTTGACACCAGAGAGGCTGAATACCGCACTGAGTCAATGCGGTCTTAGCCTCT
Source organism: Poromitra crassiceps (assembly GCF_964638095.1). Lineage (NCBI taxonomy): Eukaryota > Metazoa > Chordata > Actinopteri > Beryciformes > Melamphaidae > Poromitra > Poromitra crassiceps. Next base: position 235,055 of record NW_028152094.1, read on the forward strand.
CTGGTCTCAACACTCTGATTTTGGATTTTTTTTTTTTTTCCCAAAATCAGACTTGACACCAGAGAGGCTGAATACCGCACTGAGTCAATGCGGTCTTAGCCTCTCTGGTCTCAACACTCTGATTTTGGATTTTTTTTTTTTTTCCCAAAATCAGACTTGACACCAGAGAGGCTGAATACCGCACTGAGTCAATGCGGTCTTAGCCTCTCTGGTCTCAACACTCTGATTTTGGATTTTTTTTTTTTTCCCAAAATCAGACTTGACACCAGAGAGGCTGAATACCGCACTGAGTCAATGCGGTCTTAGCCTCTCTGGTCTCAACACTCTGATTTTGGATTTTTTTTTTTTTTCCCAAAATCAGACTTGACACCAGAGAGGCTGAATACCGCACTGAGTCAATGCGGTCTTAGCCTCTCTGGTCTCAACACTCTGATTTTGGATTTTTTTTTTTTTCCCAAAATCAGACTTGACACCAGAGAGGCTGAATACCGCACTGAGTCAATGCGGTCTTAGCCTCTCTGGTCTCAACACTCTGATTTTGGATTTTTTTTTTTTTCCCAAAATCAGACTTGACACCAGAGAGGCTGAATACCGCACTGAGTCAATGCGGTCTTAGCCTCTCTGGTCTCAACACTCTTCTGATTTTGGATTTTTTTTTTTTTCCCAAAATCAGACTTGACACCAGAGAGGCTGAATACCGCACTGAGTCAATGCGGTCTTAGCCTCTCTGGTCTCAACACTCTGATTTTGGATTTTTTTTTTTTTTTCCCAAAATCAGACTTGACACCAGAGAGGCTGAATACCGCACTGAGTCAATGCGGTCTTAGCCTCTCTGGTCTCAACACTCTGATTTTGGATTTTTTTTTTTTTCCCAAAATCAGACTTGACACCAGAGAGGCTGAATACCGCACTGAGTCAATGCGGTCTTAGCCTCTCTGGTCTCAACACTCTGATTTTGGATTTTTTTTTTTTTTCCCAAAATCAGACTTGACACCAGAGAGGCTGAATACCGCACTGAGTCAATGCGGTCTTAGCCTCTCTGGTCTCAACACTCTGATTTTGGATTTTTTTTTTTTTTCCCAAAATCAGACTTGACACCAGAGAGGCTGAATACCGCACTGAGTCAATGCGGTCTTAGCCTCTCTGGTCTCAACACTCTGATTTTGGATTTTTTTTTTTTCCCAAAATCAGACTTGACACCAGAGAGGCTGAATACCGCACTGAGTCAATGCGGTCTTAGCCTCTCTGGTCTCAACACTCTGATTTTGGATTTTTTTTTTTTTTCCCAAAATCAGACTTGACACCAGAGAGGCTGAATACCGCACTGAGTCAATGCGGTCTTAGCCTCTCTGGTCTCAACACTCTGATTTTGGATTTTTTTTTTTTTCCCAAAATCAGACTTGACACCAGAGAGGCTGAATACCGCACTGAGTCAATGCGGTCTTAGCCTCTCTGGTCTCAACACTCTGATTTTGGATTTTTTTTTTTTTTCCCAAAATCAGACTTGACACCAGAGAGGCTGAATACCGCACTGAGTCAATGCGGTCTTAGCCTCTCTGGTCTCAACACTCTGATTTTGGATTTTTTTTTTTTTCCCAAAATCAGACTTGACACCAGAGAGGCTGAATACCGCACTGAGTCAATGCGGTCTTAGCCTCTCTGGTCTCAACACTCTGATTTTGGATTTTTTTTTTTTTTCCCAAAATCAGACTTGACACCAGAGAGGCTGAATACCGCACTGAGTCAATGCGGTCTTAGCCTCTCTGGTCTCAACACTCTGATTTTGGATTTTTTTTTTTTTTCCCAAAATCAGACTTGACACCAGAGAGGCTGAATACCGCACTGAGTCAATGCGGTCTTAGCCTCTCTGGTCTCAACACTCTGATTTTGGATTTTTTTTTTTTTCCCAAAATCAGACTTGACACCAGAGAGGCTGAATACCGCACTGAGTCAATGCGGTCTTAGCCTCTCTGGTCTCAACACTCTGATTTTGGATTTTTTTTTTTTTCCCAAAATCAGACTTGACACCAGAGAGGCTGAATACCGCACTGAGTCAATGCGGTCTTAGCCTCTCTGGTCTCAACACTCTGATTTTGGATTTTTTTTTTTTTCCCAAAATCAGACTTGACACCAGAGAGGCTGAATACCGCACTGAGTCAATGCGGTCTTAGCCTCTCTGGTCTCAACACTCTGATTTTGGATTTTTTTTTTTTTCCCAAAATCAGACTTGACACCAGAGAGGCTGAATACCGCACTGAGTCAATGCGGTCTTAGCCTCTCTGGTCTCAACACTCTGTCTGATTTTGGATTTTTTTTTTTTTCCCAAAATCAGACTTGACACCAGAGAGGCTGA
>NW_028152093.1:0-52500 GCF_964638095.1 Poromitra crassiceps
TCGAGCTAACATTTCCAAGATATTGAAAAAGTTCATGAAACACCTGTCTGAAGTTGAAAGTTGTTCATCCCACATGGGGTTTGAACTTTGAGCCGCAATGGTCTTTAGTTAGCATAAGTCATGAGTTTTACCAAGTGAGCTATCCAGACTGTTGTGTTTAACTTCGTAGACCATCTTATATGTATCTGCAGAGCCAGAGAAGTACTTGTCGTATTTACAGTATGTTCTACCCAAATACCACTTTCTGTCCAGATACTTAAAGGGAAATTGTACACAAAAACTGCTTTCTATCCAAGTACTACTTCAAGTCACAAGTACTTATGTGACCACAACACCCTGACTGACCCCATCACCCTTTACTGACCACTACATCCTTACTGACCTTGCTTGGACCCCATCATCGCCGCTTGCGGCTATATATATTTTTTTTTTTCTTCTTCTCCGGTAAAACTGTATGTACAGCAGAAACTGTAAGGCTCAGCATAGCCAGACTGGGCACATAGATTGTAAATGTGCCTCACTACTCAGAAACAAAAAATTACCCATATCGGCCAGATGGTGGCGCTATAACAGACCATTTCGCGTTATGGTCCATATCTTCTGAACCGTGAGGCGTAGAATCAAAATTCCACTTCGGCTGTATTCCCTGGATCAATACGCATCTATCCATATAGGCCACGCCCATTTGCGTGTGCCTAGATTTTCCGCCATTTTGAATTTTATCAAAAACCTACTTTTGCTATCTCCTCCCAGGCCATTTGCCTGAATGAGCCTAAACTTTTTCTGTGGCATCTCTGGACTTACCTGACTCAAAGTTATTAAAGGATTTTGGATACGTGAAACCGTCTTGAAATGATAAATGTTTAAACTTTTGTGTATTTACTTTTGTTCTTTTCCTGCCCTAAAAGTGTGTGGATCTCAGAAACCATACACCCCCCATCACCCAAACTTTCCACACAGGTTCACGACATCACCCACTACTCAGAGTAAAAAAATTACACCAATCCACCAGATGGTGGCGCTATAACAGCCAATTTCACGTTTGTCGGTCCATAACTTCTGAACTGCGAGCTGTAGAATCAAAATTCCACATCTACTGGTTTCCCTGGAGCATCATGTATCTAACCCACTAGGCCACGCCCATTTCTGCGTGGTAGATTTTCCGCCATTTTGAATTTGATCAAAAACCTACTTTTGCGAGCTCCTCCTAGACCGTTTGGCCAAATCACACAAAACTTTTTCTGGGCCATCTATGGACTACCCCGACCTAAGGTTATTAAAGGATTTTGGATACGTGAAACCGTTTTGAAATGCTAAATCTCGAAACTTTTAATGAAACACACGCCAACACTAAATTGCCCACAACTCATTAACCGGTCAATTACAACTACTGCTGCTACTACTGCTACCACTCCCACTACTACCAACACTACTACTACTACTATTACTACTTCTGCTACTATTACTACTACTACTACTACTACTACTAATACTACTACTGGAAGTTGGAATGTAGCATTTTGGGTGGGGTTAATGTGTTTTGGGGTTCTGCATCTGCTGTAGCATAATACATAGTTGGTTTAGATGTCACACAGTAATGCCCGATCCACAAAGACTTGACACCCACGTTTGAATAAAAACAAGTTTATGCCATAATAAGGTTATATCCGTGCCTTGTCATTGCTGTGGAAGGATGGTGTAGGGGTAAAGTAGCAGACACCAAAGCTGGAGGTCCTGGGTTCAAACCACGGCCAGGTAACTGTTTTATTTTTTGAAAATGTAGAATAAAGGTTAATCTGAATATAATTATGTATAACGCTGCTGAATACACACTGTGTACATAGCAGAATAACTGAATATGCCTATTTATGGTAACGTCATATTTCGACGTCCTCTTGACATTCCTGTGTAGATGTCTAAATGATCCCCAAATCGGCTGTGATTTGGCCTAGTCCTGGACGTCACTGAAAGATGATATCAGAACATCATCATGATGTAATTGTGTTTGCTGGGAGCCTTCTTTCAGATATATGAAAGGAAAAACATTCCAATACATTATTGTGTCTTCAGATGTGAAAGGTCCAAAAAGAGAATTAAATCTGAATTATCCTTGTCACTCATGTGTCCAGCTCAGTGGCCTTGTGGTCTGAATGTCAGCCCTGAGACTGGGAGGTCGTGAGTTCGATCCCCGGCCGAGTCATAGCAAAGACTATAAAAATGAGACCTATTTGCCTCCCTGCTTGGCACTCAGCATCAAAGGGTTGGAATTGGGGGGTTAGATCACCATATGATTCCCGAGCGCGGCGCACGCTGCCGCTCACCGCTCCCACAGGGGATGGGTCAAATGCGGAGAACAAATTTCACACATTGTGTGACAATCAGTGGGACTTTACCTTTACTTTAGTTCCATTGTAACAGCACAACCCACACCAATTAGTTCAAACACCTCCATTCAGGGCAGACTTTTAATGGAAAGTGGTGCATTATGTGTGTAATACAAAAATGTCCTTAATGGTAAATGGACTGCATAACAAGCTGCCATGCTATAGTCACCAAAAGCAATTTCAGGGATAAAACCCATCAACCTTCTCTAGTGGACGCCACTACGCCCTATGGTTTGATGTGTGTGTGGGAAAGACACAATGACAACTGAAAATTCTGATTTCAGAACACAAAAGCTCCATCATGAGACAAGAACTAACCTCTCCTGTTGCAAAACACGTTCTTGAACGCAGCCATCTCGAGCTAACATTTCCAAGATATTGAAAAAGTTCATGAAACACCTGTCTGAAGTTGAAAGTTGTTCATCCCACATGGGGTTTGAACTTTGAGCCGCAATGGTCTTTAGTTAGCATAAGTCATGAGTTTTACCAAGTGAGCTATCCAGACTGTTGTGTTTAACTTCGTAGACCATCTTATATGTATCTGCAGAGCCAGAGAAGTACTTGTCGTATTTACAGTATGTTCTACCCAAATACCACTTTCTGTCCAGATACTTAAAGGGAAATTGTACACAAAAACTGCTTTCTATCCAAGTACTACTTCAAGTCACAAGTACTTATGTGACCACAACACCCTGACTGACCCCATCACCCTTTACTGACCACTACATCCTTACTGACCTTGCTTGGACCCCATCATCGCCGCTTGCGGCTATATATTTTTTTTTTTTTCTTCTTCTCCGGTAAAACTGTATGTACAGCAGAAACTGTAAGGCTCAGCATAGCCAGACTGGGCACATAGATTGTAAATGTGCCTCACTACTCAGAAACAAAAAATTACCCATATCGGCCAGATGGTGGCGCTATAACAGACCATTTCGCGTTATGGTCCATATCTTCTGAACCGTGAGGCGTAGAATCAAAATTCCACTTCGGCTGTATTCCCTGGATCAATACGCATCTATCCATATAGGCCACGCCCATTTGCGTGTGCCTAGATTTTCCGCCATTTTGAATTTTATCAAAAACCTACTTTTGCTATCTCCTCCCAGGCCATTTGCCTGAATGAGCCTAAACTTTTTCTGTGGCATCTCTGGACTTACCTGACTCAAAGTTATTAAAGGATTTTGGATACGTGAAACCGTCTTGAAATGATAAATGTTTAAACTTTTGTGTATTTACTTTTGTTCTTTTCCTGCCCTAAAAGTGTGTGGATCTCAGAAACCATACACCCCCCATCACCCAAACTTTCCACACAGGTTCACGACATCACCCACTACTCAGAGTAAAAAAATTACACCAATCCACCAGATGGTGGCGCTATAACAGCCAATTTCACGTTTGTCGGTCCATAACTTCTGAACTGCGAGCTGTAGAATCAAAATTCCACATCTACTGGTTTCCCTGGAGCATCATGTATCTAACCCACTAGGCCACGCCCATTACTGCGTGGTAGATTTTCCGCCATTTTGAATTTGATCAAAAACCTACTTTTGCGAGCTCCTCCTAGACCGTTTGGCCAAATCACACAAAACTTTTTCTGGGCCATCTATGGACTACCCCGACCTAAGGTTAGTAAAGGATTTTGGATACGTGAAACCGTTTTGAAATGCTAAATCTCGAAACTTTTAATGAAACACACGCCAACACTAAATTGCCCACAACTCATTAACCGGTCAATTACAACTACTGCTGCTACTACTGCTACCACTCCCACTACTACCAACACTACTACTACTACTATTACTACTTCTGCTACTATTACTACTACTACTACTACTACTACTACTACTACTACTACTACTACTGGAAGTTGGAATGTAGCATTTTGGGTGGGGTTAATGTGTTTTGGGGTTCTGCATCTGCTGTAGCATAATACATAGTTGGTTTAGATGTCACACAGTAATGCCCGATCCACAAAGACTTGACACCCACGTTTGAATAAAAACAAGTTTATGCCATAATAAGGTTATATCCGTGCCTTGTCATTGCTGTGGAAGGATGGTGTAGGGGTAAAGTAGCAGACACCAAAGCTGGAGGTCCTGGGTTCAAACCACGGCCAGGTAACTGTTTTATTTTTTGAAAATGTAGAATAAAGGTTAATCTGGATATAATTATGTATAACGCTGCTGAATACACACTGTGTACATAGCAGAATAACTGAATATGCCTATTTATGGTAACGTCATATTTCGACGTCCTCTTGACATTCCTGTGTAGATGTCTAAATGATCCCCAAATCGGCTGTGATTTGGCCTAGTCCTGGACGTCACTGAAAGATGATATCAGAACATCATCATGATGTAATTGTGTTTGCTGGGAGCCTTCTTTCAGATATATGAAAGGAAAAACATTCCAATACATTATTGTGTCTTCAGATGTGAAAGGTCCAAAAAGAGAATTAAATCTGAATTATCCTTGTCACTCATGTGTCCAGCTCAGTGGCCTTGTGGGCTGAATGTCCGCCCTGAGACTGGGAGGTCGTGAGTTCGATCCTCGGCCGAGTCATAGCAAAGACTATAAAAATGAGACCCATTTGCCTCCCTGCTTGGCACTCAGCATCAAAGGGTTGGAATTGGGGGGTTAGATCACCATATGATTCCGGAGCGCGGCGCACGGAACCGCTCCCCCAGGGGATGGGTCAAATGCGGAGAACAAATTTCACACATTGTGTGACAATCAGTGGGACTTTACCTTTACTTTAGTTCCATTGTAACAGCACAACCCACACCAATTAGTTCAAACACCTCCATTCAGGGCATACTTTTAATGTAAAGTGGTGCATTATGTGTGTAATACAAAAATGTCCTTAATGGTAAATGGACTGCATGACAAGCTGCCATGCAGGGTGCTGGCTATAGTCACCAAAAGCAATTTCAGGGATAAACCCCATCAACCTTCTGTAGTGGACGCCACTACGCCCTATGGTTTGATGTGTGTGTGGGAAAGACACAATGACAACTGAAAATTCTGATTTCAGAACACAAAAGCTCCATCATGAGACAAGAACTAACCTCTCCTGTTGCAAAACACGTTCTTGAACACAGCCACGCAATCTCCAGCTAACATTTCCAAGATATTGAAAAAGTTCATGAAACACCGCAAAATAAGGAGGCAGCATGTGGGGTTTTAATTACTGTTACTGACTTACCTGTCTGAAGTTGAAAGTTTTTCATCCCACGTGGGGTTTGAACTTTGAGCGGCAATGGTCTTTAGTTAGCATAAGTCATGTGCTTTACCAAGTGAGCTATCCAGACTGTTGTATTTAACTTTGTAGACCATATTATATGTATCTGCAGAGCCAGAGAAGTACTTGTCGTATTGACAGTATGTTCTACCCAAATACCACTTTCTGTCCAGATACTTAAAGGGATATTGTACACAAAAACTGCTTTCTATCCAAGTACTACTTCAAGTTTCAAGACATCACCCACTACTCAGAGGAAAAAATTACACCAATCTACCAGATGGTGGCGCTATAACAGCCAACCACCACTACTACTGCTGCTGCTGCTACTACTACTACTACTATTGGCTACTAGTGGCGGCTGTGGCTCAGGAGGTAGAGTGGGTTGTCCACTAATTAGAAGGTTGGTGGTTCGTTCCCCGGCTCCTCCAGTCCGCACGTCGAAGTGTCCTTGGGCAAGACACTGAACCCCAAATTGCTCCCGATGGCTGTGCCAGCACCCTGCGTGGCAGCTGGCCGCCTTCGGTGGGTGAATGTAGGCACATTGTAAAGCGCTTTGGATAAAAGCGCTATATAAATGCAGTCCATTTACCATTTACTATTCTTAGTACTTCTGCTGCTACTACTGCTACCACTCCCACTACTACCAACACTATTACTACTACTGCTACTACTACTACTACTAGTACTGCTTGGAAACCGTCAGGTCACCGGATCTCAACCAAACTTTGTTTACTTGTGCATATACCAAGTCTGAATAAATGTGCACTATCTGACATATACCCCCCAAGTCACCGGAAGCTTGGACCCCGCATCGCCGCTTGCGGCTATATTTATTATTATATCTGCCAAAAACTTCTGCGCGTAACAACGCCCCCAATTTTTGCGCCACATAGACATGCCAGACCTCAAAATGATCGGCTTATTGAGGACAGGTGTGCTATGACTTTGCTAAGGGTTTGTGAAAGCGGTTTGGCCGCAATTCGCCATTAAGCGCCATTTTTTTCCCCATTGACTTGCATGGGGTTTGGAAAAATCTTGCAAAATCTTGCAGTAAATTAGGTGTAATTCAGAAACCATAAGAGCTAGAGCTACGAAACTTGGTAGGGAGGTGCACTGAGGGGTCTTTTACTATCCCCGAAAAAATTGCACCAATTGACCATATGGTGGCGCTATAACAGCCCTCCTTACCTTTTGGTCCATAACTTTTGAACCATAGGGTTTATCATCAAAATTCTTTTTTCCCTGGATTCCTTGGGTCCTCCCGCATCTACTCAACTAGGCCACGCCCATTTCCGTCTGACTAGATTTTCCGCCATTTTGCATTTTGTCCAAAACAGTTTTTTTGCCATTTCTCCTTGAAATTTTGTCCAATCTTCACCAAACCAACGCACACATCATGTGGGGACTGTCCTGTACTACACTGATTTGGAAGTTTTTGAAAAAAATGCACCGTTGCGATATAATCCACTTCCAACTTTCTGTGGGTGGGGCCTATTTCACAAAGATCGTCCGATGCTAACCAAACTTTGTACAGGTGTGGACGGATGTACTCTGAGCCTATAGGAGAAGTATTTTGTCATTTAGCCTTTAGGGGGCGCTATAGCAGCATTCAGTGCCTGTCCCTTCTAAATGGTTTTATTTTGAAGGGCGGCAGGAAGTGCGGATTCATTCTCATTATGGCCAGCCTTCCTTCTTGTATGACACTTGACACTTCTGAGTTGATTTCAGAAGAGATAGTGTCATTTGGCGTGTAGGGGGCGCTATTGTTTGCCTATGGGGGGCGCTACAGCAACGTATCTCCGCAACCGTAACTCGTAGAGACTCAATGATGGCGGCGTTGGAATCGGGGTGAAAAAGTACGCTAGTGGTGGGCAGAATCACGATTGCACCTTCCGTTTCCGAGATAAAAGCAATAATTATTGTGCTTGCTGACAAGCAAGGCACAATCTTGATATTCCTAAATTATTATTATTATATCTGCCAAAAACTTCTGCGCGTAACAACGCCCCCAATTTTTGCGCCACATAGACATGCCAGACCTCAAAATGATCGGCTTATTGAGGACAGGTGTGCTATGACTTTGCTAAGGGTTTGTGAAAGCGGTTTGGCCGCAATTCGCCATTAAGCGCCATTTTTTTCCCCATTGACTTGCATGGGGTTTGGAAAAATCTTGCAAAATCTTGCAGTAAATTAGGTGTAATTCAGAAACCATAAGAGCTAGAGCTACGAAACTTGGTAGGGAGGTGCACTGAGGGGTCTTTTACTATCCCCGAAAAAATTGCACCAATTGACCATATGGTGGCGCTATAACAGCCCTCCTTACCTTTTGGTCCATAACTTTTGAACCATAGGGTTTATCATCAAAATTCTTTTTTCCCTGGATTCCTTGGGTCCTCCCGCATCTACTCAACTAGGCCACGCCCATTTCCGTCTGACTAGATTTTCCGCCATTTTGCATTTTGTCCAAAACAGTTTTTTTGCCATTTCTCCTTGAAATTTTGTCCAATCTTCACCAAACCAACGCACACATCATGTGGGGACTGTCCTGTACTACACTGATTTGGAAGTTTTTGAAAAAAATGCACCGTTGCGATATAATCCACTTCCAACTTTCTGTGGGTGGGGCCTATTTCACAAAGATCGTCCGATGCTAACCAAACTTTGTACAGGTGTGGACGGATGTACTCTGAGCCTATAGGAGAAGTATTTTGTCATTTAGCCTTTAGGGGGCGCTATAGCAGCATTCAGTGCCTGTCCCTTCTAAATGGTTTTATTTTGAAGGGCGGCAGGAAGTGCGGATTCATTCTCATTATGGCCAGCCTTCCTTCTTGTATGACACTTGACACTTCTGAGTTGATTTCAGAAGAGATAGTGTCATTTGGCGTGTAGGGGGCGCTATTGTTTGCCTATGGGGGGCGCTACAGCAACGTATCTCCGCAACCGTAACTCGTAGAGACTCAATGATGGCGGCGTTGGAATCGGGGTGAAAAAGTACGCTAGTGGTGGGCAGAATCACGATTGCACCTTCCGTTTCCGAGATAAAAGCAATAATTATTGTGCTTGCTGACAAGCAAGGCACAATCTTGATATTCCTAAATTATTATTATTATATCTGCCAAAAACTTCTGCGCGTAACAACGCCCCCAATTTTTGCGCCACATAGACATGCCAGACCTCAAAATGATCGGCTTATTGAGGACAGGTGTGCTATGACTTTGCTAAGGGTTTGTGAAAGCGGTTTGGCCGCAATTCGCCATTAAGCGCCATTTTTTTCCCCATTGACTTGCATGGGGTTTGGAAAAATCTTGCAAAATCTTGCAGTAAATTAGGTGTAATTCAGAAACCATAAGAGCTAGAGCTACGAAACTTGGTAGGGAGGTGCACTGAGGGGTCTTTTACTATCCCCGAAAAAATTGCACCAATTGACCATATGGTGGCGCTATAACAGCCCTCCTTACCTTTTGGTCCATAACTTTTGAACCATAGGGTTTATCATCAAAATTCTTTTTTCCCTGGATTCCTTGGGTCCTCCCGCATCTACTCAACTAGGCCACGCCCATTTCCGTCTGACTAGATTTTCCGCCATTTTGCATTTTGTCCAAAACAGTTTTTTTGCCATTTCTCCTTGAAATTTTGTCCAATCTTCACCAAACCAACGCACACATCATGTGGGGACTGTCCTGTACTACACTGATTTGGAAGTTTTTGAAAAAAATGCACCGTTGCGATATAATCCACTTCCAACTTTCTGTGGGTGGGGCCTATTTCACAAAGATCGTCCGATGCTAACCAAACTTTGTACAGGTGTGGACGGATGTACTCTGAGCCTATAGGAGAAGTATTTTGTCATTTAGCCTTTAGGGGGCGCTATAGCAGCATTCAGTGCCTGTCCCTTCTAAATGGTTTTATTTTGAAGGGCGGCAGGAAGTGCGGATTCATTCTCATTATGGCCAGCCTTCCTTCTTGTATGACACTTGACACTTCTGAGTTGATTTCAGAAGAGATAGTGTCATTTGGCGTGTAGGGGGCGCTATTGTTTGCCTATGGGGGGCGCTACAGCAACGTATCTCCGCAACCGTAACTCGTAGAGACTCACGAATGGCGGCGTTGGAATCGGGGTGGAAAATTAAGGGGGGCAACACTCACGGATGGCGGCGTAGGACTCGGGGTGGAAAATTAAGGGGGGCAAGGCCCGGAATATATCTGCCACAAAGTTCGGCGCGTAATAACTCCCACATCTTTCACACGACATAGACATGCCATACCTCAAAATGAGCGGCTCATTGAGGACATGCTCTGACTTGGCAAAGGGTTTTGTCAAGCGGTTTGGCCGCTATTCGCGAGCTAATCTGACGCTTCGGTCATGCTGCTGCATGTGGACAGGTGAAAACTGCTCTGCTCTCCTTTCATAGATGCTCCTGTCACACTCATAGACTCCATCCATCCACCTCCAGCTCACAAGCCATCATCTCGATCTGGGGACGTTAAGTCCAAACTCCTGACCTCCACCGGCCCAGGCTCCACCAGTTTCAAAGCATCACAGCCTCGCTCCTCTGCAAGACTCAAGCCTCTACAAGCTCTCTCTTAATTTGCCATTGAATCCCCTTGTAAATGCTATCTCTCAGTAAAGAACCGGGAATCCTGTCCTGTTGCCATGTCTGCTCATTTGGGGGTTTTGTGTCGGGCCTGAGTCAGGACAAATACACGATATGATGTTGATGATGTATCGATATATCCATGTATATCAATATATCATCCCACTCCTACTAGCAATCAAGAGAAACCCAGTTCAAATGTGAGTTTTATAATCTGTTCACAGGGTTCAGGGGGTTATTTTTAAAAATGAAACCCGATATAATTTCTCCCGCTTCCACTCACAAAGGCCCGCCCATAACTACTTAGTCCCCTTAGCTGCATGGGCAGGGACCTTGCAAGGCAGGCGGTGCATGGCGAGGACTGCAAGCACAATTACATTTTCGGTAGGAAATGTAGACATTCTAGTTATTCTTATTATATCTGCCAAAAACTTCTGCGCGTAACACCGCCCACAATTTTTGCGCCACATAGACATGCCAGACCTCACAATGACCGGCTTATTGAGGACAGGTGTGCTATGACTTTGTTAAGGGTTTGTGAAAGCGGTTTGGCCGCAATTCGCCATTAAGCGCCATTTTTTTCCCCATTGACTTGCATGGGGTTTGGAAAAATCATACAAAATCTTGCAGTAAATTAGCTGTCATTCAGAAACCATAACAGCTATAGCTACGAAACTTGGTAGGGAGGTGCACTGAGGGGTCTTTTACTATCCCCGAAAAAATTTCACCAATTGACCAGATGGTGGCGCTATAACAGCCCTCCTTACCTTTTGCTCCATAACTTTTGAACCGTAGGGTTTATCATCAAAATTCTTTTTTCCCTGGATTCCTTGGGTCCTTCCGCATCTACTCAATTAGGCCACGCCCATTTCCGTCTGACTAGATTTTCGGCCATTTTGCATTTTGTCCAAAACAGTTTTTTTGCCATTTCTCCTTGAAATTTTGTCCAATCTTCACCAAACCAACGCACACATCATGTTGGGAGTGTCCTGCACAACACTGATTTGGAAGTTAAAAAAAAAAACACACCATTGCGATATAATCCACTTCCAATCTTCTGTGGGTGGGGCCTATTTCACAAAAATCGTCCGATGCTAACCAAACTTGCTACAGGTGTGGAGGGATGTACTCTGAGCCTATATCAGAAGTATTTTGTCATTTAGCCTTTAGGGGGCGCTATAGCAGCATTCAGTGCCTGTCCCTTCTAAATGGTTTTATTTTGAAGGGCGGCAGGAAGTGCAGATTCATTCTCATTATGGCCAGCCTTCCTTCTTGTATGACACTTGACTTGACTTGACTTGACTTGACTTGACTTGACTTGACTTGACTTGACTTGACTTGACTTGACTTGACGCACGCACGCTATTATGTAGATATCAGACACACCTATACTTGTATCACAGTGGGTATATCACTCATGGTCTCCCTCTCATTTGCATACTGTATGTTTTCAGCAGCTCCAACTCTTCTCTGTTAAAAACCAAATGCTAAAAGTGTACTGGAAACAGGAATCCGGTGAGATTTGACCAGATAAATAGAGCTTAAGAGCAACTCTGAGCAGCAGTGTTGCATCTTGGGTAGAGAGAATGATGTAGACAAAAAAAGTATGAAATAACTTACTACAGAGATTCCTCCATCTGTAAAAGTATGACATCACTTACTACAGTCATTCCTCTCCCTCCCTGGTGCAAGTGGGAGCCCCAGGAGAGGGCAAATCAGAGTGAATCAGAGTTCCTTGGATTTTCTAGGTCACTTGTCGCGAACCAATAAAAAAATTCACAGGGCCGACCAGAGCCCGCCCCCTCACAGCCCTGACAGCTGCCTGCAGGAAACCTGTTGTGTTCATGTATGGCATGGGAGGCCTGTCTGTTCTGTTAGCTGCTGTGTTACTATAGCATGGAAACATGTTCAGAAAACAATGAACGGAACCCATGGGTAAGTGTCACCACTTTGTGGTTGTTCATTATATAGAGCCAGCTGGGTTTGAAAACATAATGGAAGAGATAGCCTAGTGTGAATAGCCTAGTGGAATGGAGGCTGTTAGCCACAACAACTGTGCCTTATAGGCTAACCTCAGCCAGCCAAAACAAACACCTTGTCCCCCTGGTGTTAGGACACACTGTTCATCAATGTTTGGGACTAGTTGCAACAAGCTAATTGAGCTAATGGTAGCATTAGGCGTTAGTTAGCATGCTACCCAAGCAGCTTCTCTGGCTGACTGGATACATGACAACCGATCAGCAACTCTGTAACAAAACTAAAAGGGTAACATTACTTTGGTGACCAGGGACTATTATCAGTCCATTTTCCCCACAGGTCAGTTGCTGCCACTGACCTGTAGGGGTGCTTTGTGTAAAAAATGGGTACATTGCTCAGCGCCCCCATCGTTGATTTCGTAACTTCAAGGCACCTTCTACTAGATGTAAAATTCGACGAGCTTTACAACGCTGTCAGTCCCGTGTCTGTAGCTGCTTCCCTCCCCGAGATATGGCCAAAAAACCACGTCCAATTTTTTTTTTTTTTTTTTTGCTCCAAATTGCACCAATTTCAAACCGAAGTATATATGTCGGGAGATGTCTTCACGCACAAAGTTTCATGCAGTTTAAGCCATTTTCCTAGGAGTTATGAGCATCTGATGTTGTAACTATTTCATGTAAAAAAGGGTACATTGCTCAGCGCCCCCATCGTTGATTTCGTAACTTCAACGCACCTTCTACTAGATGTAAAATTTGACGAGCTTTCCAATGCCGCCAGTCCCGTGTCTGTAGTTGCTTCCGTTGCCGAGATATGGCCAAAAAACAACGTCCAAAGAATTCAGGCACATTTTTGCTAATAGCGTCGTTGACAATTTCCACGTTATATAGTATTTGGGTGTAATACACCTTTAAAACTGTAAGTACTGTAGTATTTGGGTGTAAGAGTCCTTTGAAATTAACACACCCATAACTACTTAGTCCCCCGAGCTGCATGGGCAGGGACCTTGCAAGGCAGGCGGTGCATGGCAAAGACGGCAAGCACAATTACATTTTCGGTAGGAAATGTAGACATTCTAGTTATTATTATATCTGCCAAAAACTTCTGCGCGTAACAACGCCCCCAATTTTTGCGCCACATAGACATGCCAGACCTCAAAATGATCGGCTTATTGAGGACAGGTGTGCTATGACTTTGCTAAGGGTTTGTGAAAGCGGTTTGGCCGCAATTCGCCATTAAGCGCCATTTTTTTCCCCATTGACTTGCATGGGGTTTGGAAAAATCTTGCAAAATCTTGCAGTAAATTAGGTGTAATTCAGAAACCATAAGAGCTAGAGCTACGAAACTTGATGGGGAGGTGCACTGAGGGGTATTTTACTATCCCCGAAAAAATTGCACCAATTGACCATATGGTGGCGCTATAACAGCCCTCCTTACCTTTTGCTCGATAACTTTTGAACCGTAGGGTTTATCATCAAAATTATTTTTTCCCTGGATTCCTTGGGTCCTCCCGCATCTACTCAACTAGGCCACGCCCATTTGCGTCTTACTAGATTTTCCGCCATTTTGCATTTGGTCCAAAACAGTTTTTTTGCGATTTCTCCTTGAAACTTTGTCCAATCTTCACCAAACCAACGCACACATCATGTGGGGACTGTCCTGCACAACACTGATTTGGAAGTTTTTGAAAAAAATGCACCGTTGCCATATAATCCACTTCCAACTTTCTGTGGGTGGGGCCTATTTCACAAAGATCGTCCGATGCTAACCAAACTTGGTACAGGTGTGGAGGGATGTACTCTGAGCCTATATCAGAACTATTTTGTCATTTAGCCTTTAGGGGGCGCTATAGCAGCATTCAGTGCCTGTCCCTTCGAAATTGTTTTATTTTGAAGGGCAGCAGGAAGTGCGGATTCATTCTCATTATGGCCAGCCTTCCTTCTTGTATGACACTTGACACTTCTGAGTTGATTTCAGAAGAGATAGTGTCATTTGGCGTGTAGGGGGCGCTATTGTTTGCCTATGGGGGGCGCTACAGCAACGTATCTCCGCAACCGTAACTCGTAGAGACTCACGAATGGCGGCGTTGGAATCGGGGTGGAAAATTAAGGGGGGCAACACTCACAGATGGCGGCGTAGGACTCGGGGTGGAAAATTAAGGGGGGCAAGGCCCGGAATATATCTGCCACAAAGTTTGGCGCGTAATAACTCCCACATCTTTCACACGACATAGACATGCCATACCTCAAAATGAGCGGCTCATTGAGGACATGCTCTGACTTGGCAAAGGGTTTTGTCAAGCGGTTTGGCCGCTATTCGCGAGCTAATCTGACGCTTCGGTCATGCTGCTGCATGTGGACAGGTGAAAACTGCTCTGCTCTCCTTTCATAGATGCTCCTGTCACACTCATAGACTCCATCCATCCACCTCCAGCTCACAAGCCATCATCTCGATCTGGGGACGTTAAGTCCAAACTCCTGACCTCCACCGGCCCAGGCTCCACCAGTTTCAAAGCATCACAGCCTCGCTCCTCTGCAAGACTCAAGCCTCTACAAGCTCTCTCTTAATTTGCCATTGAATCCCCTTGTAAATGCTATCTCTCAGTAAAGAACCGGGAATCCTGTCCTGTTGCCATGTCTGCTCATTTGGGGGTTTTGTGTCGGGCCTGAGTCAGGACAAATACACGATATGATGTTGATGATGTATCGATATATCCATGTATATCAATATATCATCCCACTCCTACTAGCAATCAAGAGAAACCCAGTTCAAATGTGAGTTTTATAATCTGTTCACAGGGTTCAGGGGGTTACTTTTAAAAATGAAACCCGATATAATTTCTCCCGCTTCCACTCACAAAGGCCCGCCCATAACTACTTAGTCCCCCTAGCTGCATGGGCAGGGACCTTGCAAGGCAGGCGGTGCATGGCGAGGACTGCAAGCACAATTACATTTTCGGTAGGAAATGTAGACCATCTAGTTATTGTGCTTGCTGACAAGCAAGGCACAATCTTGAAATCCCACATACTTATTATTATTGTGCTTGCTGACAGGCAAGGCACAATCTTGAAATCCCACATACTTATTATTATTATTATAGTTGCTATCCACTTTTTGTCCGACTAACAACGCCCCCAATTTTTGCGCCACATAGACATGCCAGATCTCAAAATGACCGGCTTATTGAGGACATGTATGCTATGACTTTGTTAAGGGTTTGTGAAAGCGGTTTGGCCGCAATTCGCCATTAAGCGCCATTTTTTCCCCCATTGACTTGCATGGGGTTTGGAAAAATCTTGCAAAATCTTGCAGTAAATTAGCTGTAATTCAGAAACCATAACAGCTAGAGCTACGAACCTTGGTAGGCAGGTGCACTGAGGGGTCTTTTACTATCCCCGAAAAAATTGCACCAATTGACCATATGGTGGCGCTATAACAGCCCTCCTTACCTTTTGGTCCATAACTTTTGAACCGTAGGGTTTATCATCAAAATTCTTTTTTCCCTGGATTCCTTGGGTCCTCCCGCATCTACTCAACTAGGCCACGCCCATTTGCGTCTGACTAGATTTTCCGCCATTTTGCATTTTGTCCAAAACAGTTTTTTTGCGATTTCTCCTTGAAAGTTTGTCCAATCTTCACCAAACCAACGCACACATCATGTGGGGACTGTCCTGCACAACACTGATTTGGAAGTTTTAAAAAAAAACGCACCGTTGCGATATAATCCACTTCCAACTTTCTGTGGGTGGGGCCTATTTCACAAAGATCGTCCGATGCTAACCAAACTTGGTACAGGTGTGGAGGGATGTACTCTGAGCCTATATCAGAAGTATTTTGTCATTTAGCCTTTAGGGGGCGCTATAGCAGCATTCAGTGCCTGTCCCTTCTAAATGGTTTTATTTTGAAGGGCGGCAGGAAGTGCAGATTCATTCTCATTATGGCCAGCCTTCCTTCTTGTATGACACTTGACACTTCTGAGTTGATTTCAGAAGAGATAGTGTCATTTGGCATGTAGGGGGCGCTATTGTTTGCCTATGGGGGGCGCTACAGCAACGTATCTCCGCAACCGTAAGTCGTAGAGACTCAAGCATGGCGGCGTTGGAATCGGGGTGAAAAAGTACGCTAGTGGTGGGCGGAATCACGATTGCACCTTCCGTTTCCGAGATAAAAGCAATAATTATTGTGCTTGCTGACAAGCAAGGCACAATCTTGAAATCCCACATACTTATTATTATTATTGTGCTTGCTGACAGGCAAGGCACAATCTTGAAATCCCACATACTTATTATTATTGTGCTTGCTGACAAGCAAGGCACAATCTTGAAATCCCACATACTTATTATTATAGTTGCTATCCACTTTTTGTCCGACTAATAACTCCCCCAATTTTTGCACCACATAGACATGCCAGACCTCAAAATGACCGGCTTATTGAGGACATGTATGCTATGACTTTGTTAAGGGTTTGTGAAAGCGGTTTGGCCGCAATTCGCCATTAAGCGCCATTTTTTTCCCCATTGACTTGCATGGGGTTTGGAAAAATCTTGCAAAATCTTGCAGTAAATTAGGTGTAATTCAGAAACCATAAGAGCTAGAGCTACGAAACTTGATGGGGAGGTGCACTGAGGGGTCTTTTACTATCCCCGAAAAAATTGCACCAATTGACCATATGGTGGCGCTATAACAGCCCTCCTTACCTTTTGCTCGATAACTTTTGAACCGTAGGGTTTATCATCAAAATTATTTTTTCCCTGGATTCCTTGGGTCCTCCCGCATCTACTCAACTAGGCCACGCCCATTTGCGTCTGACTAGATTTTCCGCCATTTTGCATTTTGTCCAAAACCGTTTTTTTGCCATTTCTCCTTGAAATTTTGTCCAATCTTCACCAAACCAACGCACACATCATGTGGGGACTGTCCTGCACAACACTGATTTGGAAGTTAAAAAAAAAAAAACACCGTTGCGATATAATCCACTTCCAACTTTCTGTGGGTGGGGCCTATTTCACAAAAATCATCCGATGCTAACCAAACGTAGTACAGGTGTGGAGGGATGTACTCTGAGCCTATATCAGAAGTATTTTGTCATTTAGCCTTTAGGGGGCGCTATAGCAGCATTCAGTGCCTGTCCCTTCTCAATTGTTTTATTTTGAAGGGCGGCAGGAAGTGCGGATTCATTGTCATTATGGCCAGCCTTCCTTCTTGTATGACACTTGACACTTCTGAGTTGATTTCAGAAGAGATAGTGTCATTTGGCGTGTAGGGGGCGCTATTGTTTGCCTATGGGGGGCGCTACAGCAACGTATCTCCGCAACCGTAACTCGTAGAGACTCAATGATGGCGGCGTTGGAATCGGGGTGAAAAAGTACGCTAGTGGTGGGCAGAATCACGATTGCACCTTCCGTTTCCGAGATAAAAGCAATAATTATTGTGCTTGCTGACAAGCAAGGCACAATCTTGAAATCCCACATACTTATTATTATTGTGCTTGCTGACAAGCAAGGCACAATCTTGAAATCCCACATACTTATTATTATAGTTGCTATCCACTTTTGTGTCGCGTAATAACTCCCCCAATTTTTGCGCCACCTAGACATGCCAGATCTCAAAATGACCGGCTTATTGAGGACATGTATGCTATGACTTTGCTAAGGGTTTGTGAAAGCGGTTTGGCCGCAATTCGCCATTAAGCGCCATTTTTTTCCCCATTGACTTGCATGGGGTTTGGAAAAATCTTGCAAAATCTTGCAGTAAATTAGGTGTAATTCAGAAACCATAACAGCTACAGCTACGAAACTTGGTAGGGAGGTGCACTGAGGGGTCTTTTACTATCCCCGAAAAAATTGCACCAATTGACCAGATGGTGGCGCTATAACAGCCCTCCTTACCTTTTGGTCCATAACTTTTGAACCGTAGGGTCTATCATCAAAATTATTTTTTCCCTGGATTCCTTGGGTCCTCCCGCATCTACTCAACTAGGCCACGCCCATTTCCGTCTGACTAGATTTTCCGCCATTTTGCATTTTGTCCAAAACCGTTTTTTTTGCCATTTCTACTTGAAATTTTGTCCAATCTTCACCAAACCAACGCACACACGCTATTATAGAGACAACAGACACACCTATGCTTGTATCACAGTGGGTATATCACTCATGGTCTCACTCTCATTTGCATACTGTATGTTTTCAGCAGCTCCAACTCTTCTCTGTTAAAAACCAAATGCTAAAAGTGTACTGGAAACAGGAATCCGGTGAGATTTGACCAGATAAATAGAGCTTAAGAACAACTCTGAGCAGCAGTGTTGCATCTTGGGTAGAGAGAATGATGTAGACAAAAAAAGTATGAAATAACTTACTACAGTCATTCCTCCATCTGTAAAAGTATGACATCACTTACTACAGTCATTCCTCTCCTTCCCTGGTGCAAGTGGGAGGCCCAGGAGAGGGCAAATCAGAGTGAATCAGAGTTCCTTGGATTTTCTAGGTCACTTGTCGCCAACCAATAAAAAAATTCACAGGGCCGACCAGAGCCCGCCCCCTCACAGCCCTGACAGCTTCCTGCAGGAAACCTGTTGTGTTCATGTATGGCATGGGAGGCCTGTCTGTTCTGTTAGCTGCTGTGTTACTATAGCATGGAAACATGTCCAGAAAACAATGAACGGAACCCATGGGTAAGTGTCACCACTTTGTGGTTGTTCATTTTATACAGCCAGCTGGGTTTGAAAACATAATGGAAGAGATAGCCTAGTGTGAATAGCCTAGTGTGAATGGAGGCTGTTAGCCACAACAACTGTGCCTTATAGGCTAACCTCAGCCAGCCAAAACAAACACCTTGTCCCCCTGGCGTTAGGACACACTGTTCATCAATGTTTGGGACTAGTTGCAACAAGCTAATTGAGCTAATGCTAGTGTTAGGCCAGCGTTTCTCAACTGTTGGGTAGCGTCGCGGGGCCGTTTTGATTGGGTCGCGGACATTTACAGTACAGTACTTTTTTTTTTTTTTTTTTTTTTTTTTTTTTTTCAGATTATTGAAACTGGATTAGCCTGACCAGTTTCACTTGTTTAACAAGCTGAAGCATATGCTCTGCCTGTAATTGAAGAGAAGTCTGCCTTTTCATTTCATATTTAATTTTAGTTCAATTCAGATGATTGAAACTGGATTAGCATGGCCCCAGTTTAATTAAAAGTTATGACCAGTTTAACTAAAAAGCATATAGCCTGCGTGTGATTCAAGAAAAGTCTGCCTTTTATTTCATATTTCATACAGTTCAAATAAGACTTTCTGACCATGACCAGTTTGACTTGTTTAAATTTTAAAACATATAGGCCTGTAATTCAAGTCTGCCTTATTTCAATTGGTTTTTAGCCGTAGTTGCACTTCTGTTGCACTTTTTTGTTCATTTGACAGTGCATGAAGGCATTGTGTATTAAATAAATGCGCTATTTTTTGTGCAATAAATTTGAGTGGTTTAAAAAAAAATCTGAAATTTGGGTGGCGACTTCATGACAAGGAAAATAGTGGGTCCTGAGGCTACACCAGTTGAGAACCACTGCGTTAGGCGTTAGTTAGCATGCTACCCAAGCAGCTTCTCTGGCTGACTGGACACATGACAACCGATCAGCAACTCTGTAACAAAACTAAAAGGGTAACATTACTTTGGTGACCAGGGACTATTATCAGTACATTTGACTTCTTACACTAACATAATGGAACATAGCCTACATTAGTTACTGGCTGATTAGATGCAGCCATTGATAGCTTTTCACTTGTGTGTTTGCACCTCTGGTAAGCCTGCTAGTTTTGTAAACAGTTGTTGTCGCAACCATAAACATGAATGACACTACAAGGAATACTACTTCTCTGGAGGTTATCATGTCCTATTTTCCTTGAGACAGTTGGAGACATTTACAATACATGGTAATTATTGATGCTGTAGTTTGCAGGTAATGTAGTTTTAGATTGCAGAGATTGGGCTAGCCTTTTGTGTCTCTCTAGTAGGCTACGACCAGTCTGACTTCCCCACCTACCAAGTACTTCTACTCCAAAGTCCTTTTACTCACATAGGCACCCCCATAACTACTTAGTCCCCCTAGGTCCATGGGCAGGGACTTTGGAAGCCAGGCGGTGCATGGCGAGGACAGCAAGCACAATTACATTTTCGTTAGGAAATGTAGACCATCTAGTTATTATTATAGTTGCTATCCACTTTTTGTCCGACTAACAACGCCCCCAATTTTTGCGCCACATAGACATGCCAGATCTCAAAATGACCGGCTTATTGAGGACATGTATGCTATGACTTTGTTAAGGGTTTGTGAAAGCGGTTTGGCCGCAATTCGCCATTAAGCGCCATTTTTTTCCCCATTGACTTGCATGGGGTTTGGAAAAATCTTGCAAAATCTTGCAGTAAATTAGCTGTAATTCAGAAACCATAACAGCTAGAGCTACGAACCTTGGTAGGCAGGTGCACTGAGGGGTCTTTTACTATCCCCGAAAAAATTGCACCAATTGACCATATGGTGGCGCTATAACAACCCTCCTTACCTTTTGGTCCATAACTTTTGAACCGTAGGGTTTATCATCAAAATTCTTTTTTCCCTGGATTCCTTGGGTCCTCCCGCATCTACTCAACTAGGCCACGCCCATTTGCGTCTGACTAGATTTTCCGCCATTTTGCATTTTGTCCAAAACAGTTTTTTTGCGATTTCTCCTTGAAAGTTTGTCCAATCTTCACCAAACCAACGCACACATCATGTGGGGACTGTCCTGCACAACACTGATTTGGAAGTTTAAAAAAAAAACGCACCGTTGCGATATAATCCACTTCCAACTTTCTGTGGGTGGGGCCTATTTCACAAAGATCGTCCGATGCTAACCAAACTTGGTACAGGTGTGGAGGGATGTACTCTGAGCCTATATCAGAAGTATTTTGTCATTTAGCCTTTAGGGGGCGCTATAGCAGCATTCAGTGCCTGTCCCTTCTAAATGGTTTTATTTTGAAGGGCGGCAGGAAGTGCGGATTCATTCTCATTATGGCCAGCCTTCCTTCTTGTATGACACTTGACACTTCTGAGTTGATTTCAGAAGAGATAGTGTCATTTGGCGTGTAGGGGGCGCTATTGTTTGCCTATGGGGGGCGCTACAGCAACGTATCTCCGCAACCGTAACTCGTAGAGACTCACGAATGGCGGCGTTGGAATCGGGGTGGAAAATTAAGGGGGGCAACACTCACGGATGGCGGCGTAGGACTCGGGGTGGAAAATTAAGGGGGGCAAGGCCCGGAATATATCTGCCACAAAGTTCGGCGCGTAATAACTCCCACATCTTTCACACGACATAGACATGCCATACCTCAAAATGAGCGGCTCATTGAGGACATGCTCTGACTTGGCAAAGGGTTTTGTCAAGCGGTTTGGCCGCTATTCGCGAGCTAATCTGACGCTTCGGTCATGCTGCTGCATGTGGACAGGTGAAAACTGCTCTGCTCTCCTTTCATAGATGCTCCTGTCACACTCATAGACTCCATCCATCCACCTCCAGCTCACAAGCCATCATCTCGATCTGGGGACGTTAAGTCCAAACTCCTGACCTCCACCGGCCCAGGCTCCACCAGTTTCAAAGCATCACAGCCTCGCTCCTCTGCAAGACTCAAGCCTCTACAAGCTCTCTCTTAATTTGCCATTGAATCCCCTTGTAAATGCTATCTCTCAGTAAAGAACCGGGAATCCTGTCCTGTTGCCATGTCTGCTCATTTGGGGGTTTTGTGTCGGGCCTGAGTCAGGACAAATACACGATATGATGTTGATGATGTATCGATATATCCATGTATATCAATATATCATCCCACTCCTACTAGCAATCAAGAGAAACCCAGTTCAAATGTGAGTTTTATAATCTGTTCACAGGGTTCAGGGGGTTATTTTTAAAAATGAAACCCGATATAATTTCTCCCGCTTCCACTCACAAAGGCCCGCCCATAACTACTTAGTCCCCTTAGCTGCATGGGCAGGGACCTTGCAAGGCAGGCGGTGCATGGCGAGGACTGCAAGCACAATTACATTTTCGGTAGGAAATGTAGACATTCTAGTTATTCTTATTATATCTGCCAAAAACTTCTGCGCGTAACACCGCCCACAATTTTTGCGCCACATAGACATGCCAGACCTCACAATGACCGGCTTATTGAGGACAGGTGTGCTATGACTTTGTTAAGGGTTTGTGAAAGCGGTTTGGCCGCAATTCGCCATTAAGCGCCATTTTTTTCCCCATTGACTTGCATGGGGTTTGGAAAAATCATACAAAATCTTGCAGTAAATTAGCTGTCATTCAGAAACCATAACAGCTATAGCTACGAAACTTGGTAGGGAGGTGCACTGAGGGGTCTTTTACTATCCCCGAAAAAATTTCACCAATTGACCAGATGGTGGCGCTATAACAGCCCTCCTTACCTTTTGCTCCATAACTTTTGAACCGTAGGGTTTATCATCAAAATTATTTTTTCCCTGGATTCCTTGGGTCCTTCCGCATCTACTCAATTAGGCCACGCCCATTTCCGTCTGACTAGATTTTCGGCCATTTTGCATTTTGTCCAAAACAGTTTTTTTGCCATTTCTCCTTGAAATTTTGTCCAATCTTCACCAAACCAACGCACACATCATGTTGGGAGTGTCCTGCACAACACTGATTTGGAAGTTAAAAAAAAAAACACACCATTGCGATATAATCCACTTCCAATCTTCTGTGGGTGGGGCCTATTTCACAAAAATCGTCCGATGCTAACCAAACTTGCTACAGGTGTGGAGGGATGTACTCTGAGCCTATATCAGAAGTATTTTGTCATTTAGCCTTTAGGGGGCGCTATAGCAGCATTCAGTGCCTGTCCCTTCTAAATGGTTTTATTTTGAAGGGCGGCAGGAAGTGCAGATTCATTCTCATTATGGCCAGCCTTCCTTCTTGTATGACACTTGACTTGACTTGACTTGACTTGACTTGACTTGACTTGACTTGACTTGACTTGACTTGACTTGACTTGACGCACGCACGCTATTATGTAGATATCAGACACACCTATACTTGTATCACAGTGGGTATATCACTCATGGTCTCCCTCTCATTTGCATACTGTATGTTTTCAGCAGCTCCAACTCTTCTCTGTTAAAAACCAAATGCTAAAAGTGTACTGGAAACAGGAATCCGGTGAGATTTGACCAGATAAATAGAGCTTAAGAGCAACTCTGAGCAGCAGTGTTGCATCTTGGGTAGAGAGAATGATGTAGACAAAAAAAGTATGAAATAACTTACTACAGAGATTCCTCCATCTGTAAAAGTATGACATCACTTACTACAGTCATTCCTCTCCCTCCCTGGTGCAAGTGGGAGCCCCAGGAGAGGGCAAATCAGAGTGAATCAGAGTTCCTTGGATTTTCTAGGTCACTTGTCGCGAACCAATAAAAAAATTCACAGGGCCGACCAGAGCCCGCCCCCTCACAGCCCTGACAGCTGCCTGCAGGAAACCTGTTGTGTTCATGTATGGCATGGGAGGCCTGTCTGTTCTGTTAGCTGCTGTGTTACTATAGCATGGAAACATGTTCAGAAAACAATGAACGGAACCCATGGGTAAGTGTCACCACTTTGTGGTTGTTCATTATATAGAGCCAGCTGGGTTTGAAAACATAATGGAAGAGATAGCCTAGTGTGAATAGCCTAGTGTGAATGGAGGCTGTTAGCCACAACAACTGTGCCTTATAGGCTAACCTCAGCCAGCCAAAACAAACACCTTGTCCCCCTGGTGTTAGGACACACTGTTCATCAATGTTTGGGACTAGTTGCAACAAGCTAATTGAGCTAATGGTAGCATTAGGCGTTAGTTAGCATGCTACCCAAGCAGCTTCTCTGGCTGACTGGATACATGACAACCGATCAGCAACTCTGTAACAAAACTAAAAGGGTAACATTACTTTGGTGACCAGGGACTATTATCAGTCCATTTTCCCCACAGGTCAGTTGCTGCCACTGACCTGTAGGGGTGCTTTGTGTAAAAAATGGGTACATTGCTCAGCGCCCCCATCGTTGATTTCGTAACTTCAAGGCACCTTCTACTAGATGTAAAATTCGACGAGCTTTACAACGCTGTCAGTCCCGTGTCTGTAGCTGCTTCCCTCCCCGAGATATGGCCAAAAAACCACGTCCAATTTTTTTTTTTTTTTTTTTGCTCCAAATTGCACCAATTTCAAACCGAAGTATATATGTCGGGAGATGTCTTCACGCACAAAGTTTCATGCAGTTTAAGCCATTTTCCTAGGAGTTATGAGCATCTGATGTTGTAACTATTTCATGTAAAAAAGGGTACATTGCTCAGCGCCCCCATCGTTGATTTCGTAACTTCAACGCACCTTCTACTAGATGTAAAATTTGACGAGCTTTCCAATGCCGCCAGTCCCGTGTCTGTAGTTGCTTCCGTTGCCGAGATATGGCCAAAAAACAACGTCCAAAGAATTCAGGCACATTTTTGCTAATAGCGTCGTTGACAATTTCCACGTTATATAGTATTTGGGTGTAATACACCTTTAAAACTGTAAGTACTGTAGTATTTGGGTGTAAGAGTCCTTTGAAATTAACACACCCATAACTACTTAGTCCCCCGAGCTGCATGGGCAGGGACCTTGCAAGGCAGGCGGTGCATGGCAAAGACGGCAAGCACAATTACATTTTCGGTAGGAAATGTAGACATTCTAGTTATTATTATATCTGCCAAAAACTTCTGCGCGTAACAACGCCCCCAATTTTTGCGCCACATAGACATGCCAGACCTCAAAATGATCGGCTTATTGAGGACAGGTGTGCTATGACTTTGCTAAGGGTTTGTGAAAGCGGTTTGGCCGCAATTCGCCATTAAGCGCCATTTTTTTCCCCATTGACTTGCATGGGGTTTGGAAAAATCTTGCAAAATCTTGCAGTAAATTAGGTGTAATTCCGAAACCATAAGAGCTAGAGCTACGAAACTTGATGGGGAGGTGCACTGAGGGGTATTTTACTATCCCCGAAAAAATTGCACCAATTGACCATATGGTGGCGCTATAACAGCCCTCCTTACCTTTTGCTCGATAACTTTTGAACCGTAGGGTTTATCATCAAAATTATTTTTTCCCTGGATTCCTTGGGTCCTCCCGCATCTACTCAACTAGGCCACGCCCATTTGCGTCTTACTAGATTTTCCGCCATTTTGCATTTGGTCCAAAACAGTTTTTTTGCGATTTCTCCTTGAAACTTTGTCCAATCTTCACCAAACCAACGCACACATCATGTGGGGACTGTCCTGCACAACACTGATTTGGAAGTTTTTGAAAAAAATGCACCGTTGCCATATAATCCACTTCCAACTTTCTGTGGGTGGGGCCTATTTCACAAAGATCATCCGATGCTAACCAAACTTGGTACAGGTGTGGAGGGATGTACTCTGAGCCTATATCAGAACTATTTTGTCATTTAGCCTTTAGGGGGCGCTATAGCAGCATTCAGTGCCTGTCCCTTCGAAATTGTTTTATTTTGAAGGGCAGCAGGAAGTGCGGATTCATTCTCATTATGGCCAGCCTTCCTTCTTGTATGACACTTGACACTTCTGAGTTGATTTCAGAAGAGATAGTGTCATTTGGCGTGTAGGGGGCGCTATTGTTTGCCTATGGGGGGCGCTACAGCAACGTATCTCCGCAACCGTAACTCGTAGAGACTCACGAATGGCGGCGTTGGAATCGGGGTGGAAAATTAAGGGGGGCAACACTCACAGATGGCGGCGTAGGACTCGGGGTGGAAAATTAAGGGGGGCAAGGCCCGGAATATATCTGCCACAAAGTTTGGCGCGTAATAACTCCCACATCTTTCACACGACATAGACATGCCATACCTCAAAATGAGCGGCTCATTGAGGACATGCTCTGACTTGGCAAAGGGTTTTGTCAAGCGGTTTGGCCGCTATTCGCGAGCTAATCTGACGCTTCGGTCATGCTGCTGCATGTGGACAGGTGAAAACTGCTCTGCTCTCCTTTCATAGATGCTCCTGTCACACTCATAGACTCCATCCATCCACCTCCAGCTCACAAGCCATCATCTCGATCTGGGGACGTTAAGTCCAAACTCCTGACCTCCACCGGCCCAGGCTCCACCAGTTTCAAAGCATCACAGCCTCGCTCCTCTGCAAGACTCAAGCCTCTACAAGCTCTCTCTTAATTTGCCATTGAATCCCCTTGTAAATGCTATCTCTCAGTAAAGAACCGGGAATCCTGTCCTGTTGCCATGTCTGCTCATTTGGGGGTTTTGTGTCGGGCCTGAGTCAGGACAAATACACGATATGATGTTGATGATGTATCGATATATCCATGTATATCAATATATCATCCCACTCCTACTAGCAATCAAGAGAAACCCAGTTCAAATGTGAGTTTTATAATCTGTTCACAGGGTTCAGGGGGTTACTTTTAAAAATGAAACCCGATATAATTTCTCCCGCTTCCACTCACAAAGGCCCGCCCATAACTACTTAGTCCCCCTAGCTGCATGGGCAGGGACCTTGCAAGGCAGGCGGTGCATGGCGAGGACTGCAAGCACAATTACATTTTCGGTAGGAAATGTAGACCATCTAGTTATTCTTATTATATCTGCCAAAAACTTCTGCGCGTAACACCGCCCACAATTTTTGCGCCACATAGACATGCCAGACCTCACAATGACCGGCTTATTGAGGACAGGTGTGCTATGACTTTGTTAAGGGTTTGTGAAAGCGGTTTGGCCGCAATTCGCCATTAAGCGCCATTTTTTTCCCCATTGACTTGCATGGGGTTTGGAAAAATCATACAAAATCTTGCAGTAAATTAGCTGTCATTCAGAAACCATAACAGCTATAGCTACGAAACTTGGTAGGGAGGTGCACTGAGGGGTCTTTTACTATCCCCGAAAAAATTTCACCAATTGACCAGATGGTGGCGCTATAACAGCCCTCCTTACCTTTTGCTCCATAACTTTTGAACCGTAGGGTTTATCATCAAAATTCTTTTTTCCCTGGATTCCTTGGGTCCTTCCGCATCTACTCAATTAGGCCACGCCCATTTCCGTCTGACGAGATTTTCGGCCATTTTGCATTTTGTCCAAAACAGTTTTTTTGCCATTTCTCCTTGAAATTTTGTCCAATCTTCACCAAACCAACGCACACATCATGTTGGGAGTGTCCTGCACAACACTGATTTGGAAGTTAAAAAAAAAAACACACCATTGCGATATAATCCACTTCCAATCTTCTGTGGGTGGGGCCTATTTCACAAAAATCGTCCGATGCTAACCAAACTTGCTACAGGTGTGGAGGGATGTACTCTGAGCCTATATCAGAAGTATTTTGTCATTTAGCCTTTAGGGGGCGCTATAGCAGCATTCAGTGCCTGTCCCTTCTAAATGGTTTTATTTTGAAGGGCGGCAGGAAGTGCAGATTCATTCTCATTATGGCCAGCCTTCCTTCTTGTATGACACTTGACTTGACTTGACTTGACTTGACTTGACTTGACTTGACTTGACTTGACTTGACGCACGCACGCTATTATGTAGATATCAGACACACCTATACTTGTATCACAGTGGGTATATCACTCATGGTCTCCCTCTCATTTGCATACTGTATGTTTTCAGCAGCTCCAACTCTTCTCTGTTAAAAACCAAATGCTAAAAGTGTACTGGAAACAGGAATCCGGTGAGATTTGACCAGATAAATAGAGCTTAAGAGCAACTCTGAGCAGCAGTGTTGCATCTTGGGTAGAGAGAATGATGTAGACAAAAAAAGTATGAAATAACTTACTACAGAGATTCCTCCATCTGTAAAAGTATGACATCACTTACTACAGTCATTCCTCTCCCTCCCTGGTGCAAGTGGGAGCCCCAGGAGAGGGCAAATCAGAGTGAATCAGAGTTCCTTGGATTTTCTAGGTCACTTGTCGCGAACCAATAAAAAAATTCACAGGGCCGACCAGAGCCCGCCCCCTCACAGCCCTGACAGCTGCCTGCAGGAAACCTGTTGTGTTCATGTATGGCATGGGAGGCCTGTCTGTTCTGTTAGCTGCTGTGTTACTATAGCATGGAAACATGTTCAGAAAACAATGAACGGAACCCATGGGTAAGTGTCACCACTTTGTGGTTGTTCATTATATAGAGCCAGCTGGGTTTGAAAACATAATGGAAGAGATAGCCTAGTGTGAATAGCCTAGTGTGAATGGAGGCTGTTAGCCACAACAACTGTGCCTTATAGGCTAACCTCAGCCAGCCAAAACAAACACCTTGTCCCCCTGGTGTTAGGACACACTGTTCATCAATGTTTGGGACTAGTTGCAACAAGCTAATTGAGCTAATGGTAGCATTAGGCGTTAGTTAGCATGCTACCCAAGCAGCTTCTCTGGCTGACTGGATACATGACAACCGATCAGCAACTCTGTAACAAAACTAAAAGGGTAACATTACTTTGGTGACCAGGGACTATTATCAGTCCATTTTCCCCACAGGTCAGTTGCTGCCACTGACCTGTAGGGGTGCTTTGTGTAAAAAATGGGTACATTGCTCAGCGCCCCCATCGTTGATTTCGTAACTTCAAGGCACCTTCTACTAGATGTAAAATTCGACGAGCTTTACAACGCTGTCAGTCCCGTGTCTGTAGCTGCTTCCCTCCCCGAGATATGGCCAAAAAACCACGTCCAATTTTTTTTTTTTTTTTTTTGCTCCAAATTGCACCAATTTCAAACCGAAGTATATATGTCGGGAGATGTCTTCACGCACAAAGTTTCATGCAGTTTAAGCCATTTTCCTAGGAGTTATGAGCATCTGATGTTGTAACTATTTCATGTAAAAAAGGGTACATTGCTCAGCGCCCCCATCGTTGATTTCGTAACTTCAACGCACCTTCTACTAGATGTAAAATTTGACGAGCTTTCCAATGCCGCCAGTCCCGTGTCTGTAGTTGCTTCCGTTGCCGAGATATGGCCAAAAAACAACGTCCAAAGAATTCAGGCACATTTTTGCTAATAGCGTCGTTGACAATTTCCACGTTATATAGTATTTGGGTGTAATACACCTTTAAAACTGTAAGTACTGTAGTATTTGGGTGTAAGAGTCCTTTGAAATTAACACACCCATAACTACTTAGTCCCCCGAGCTGCATGGGCAGGGACCTTGCAAGGCAGGCGGTGCATGGCAAAGACGGCAAGCACAATTACATTTTCGGTAGGAAATGTAGACATTCTAGTTATTATTATATCTGCCAAAAACTTCTGCGCGTAACAACGCCCCCAATTTTTGCGCCACATAGACATGCCAGACCTCAAAATGATCGGCTTATTGAGGACAGGTGTGCTATGACTTTGCTAAGGGTTTGTGAAAGCGGTTTGGCCGCAATTCGCCATTAAGCGCCATTTTTTTCCCCATTGACTTGCATGGGGTTTGGAAAAATCTTGCAAAATCTTGCAGTAAATTAGGTGTAATTCAGAAACCATAAGAGCTAGAGCTACGAAACTTGATGGGGAGGTGCACTGAGGGGTATTTTACTATCCCCGAAAAAATTGCACCAATTGACCATATGGTGGCGCTATAACAGCCCTCCTTACCTTTTGCTCGATAACTTTTGAACCGTAGGGTTTATCATCAAAATTATTTTTTCCCTGGATTCCTTGGGTCCTCCCGCATCTACTCAACTAGGCCACGCCCATTTGCGTCTTACTAGATTTTCCGCCATTTTGCATTTGGTCCAAAACAGTTTTTTTGCGATTTCTCCTTGAAACTTTGTCCAATCTTCACCAAACCAACGCACACATCATGTGGGGACTGTCCTGCACAACACTGATTTGGAAGTTTTTGAAAAAAATGCACCGTTGCCATATAATCCACTTCCAACTTTCTGTGGGTGGGGCCTATTTCACAAAGATCATCCGATGCTAACCAAACTTGGTACAGGTGTGGAGGGATGTACTCTGAGCCTATATCAGAACTATTTTGTCATTTAGCCTTTAGGGGGCGCTATAGCAGCATTCAGTGCCTGTCCCTTCGAAATTGTTTTATTTTGAAGGGCAGCAGGAAGTGCGGATTCATTCTCATTATGGCCAGCCTTCCTTCTTGTATGACACTTGACACTTCTGAGTTGATTTCAGAAGAGATAGTGTCATTTGGCGTGTAGGGGGCGCTATTGTTTGCCTATGGGGGGCGCTACAGCAACGTATCTCCGCAACCGTAACTCGTAGAGACTCACGAATGGCGGCGTTGGAATCGGGGTGGAAAATTAAGGGGGGCAACACTCACAGATGGCGGCGTAGGACTCGGGGTGGAAAATTAAGGGGGGCAAGGCCCGGAATATATCTGCCACAAAGTTTGGCGCGTAATAACTCCCACATCTTTCACACGACATAGACATGCCATACCTCAAAATGAGCGGCTCATTGAGGACATGCTCTGACTTGGCAAAGGGTTTTGTCAAGCGGTTTGGCCGCTATTCGCGAGCTAATCTGACGCTTCGGTCATGCTGCTGCATGTGGACAGGTGAAAACTGCTCTGCTCTCCTTTCATAGATGCTCCTGTCACACTCATAGACTCCATCCATCCACCTCCAGCTCACAAGCCATCATCTCGATCTGGGGACGTTAAGTCCAAACTCCTGACCTCCACCGGCCCAGGCTCCACCAGTTTCAAAGCATCACAGCCTCGCTCCTCTGCAAGACTCAAGCCTCTACAAGCTCTCTCTTAATTTGCCATTGAATCCCCTTGTAAATGCTATCTCTCAGTAAAGAACCGGGAATCCTGTCCTGTTGCCATGTCTGCTCATTTGGGGGTTTTGTGTCGGGCCTGAGTCAGGACAAATACACGATATGATGTTGATGATGTATCGATATATCCATGTATATCAATATATCATCCCACTCCTACTAGCAATCAAGAGAAACCCAGTTCAAATGTGAGTTTTATAATCTGTTCACAGGGTTCAGGGGGTTACTTTTAAAAATGAAACCCGATATAATTTCTCCCGCTTCCACTCACAAAGGCCCGCCCATAACTACTTAGTCCCCCTAGCTGCATGGGCAGGGACCTTGCAAGGCAGGCGGTGCATGGCGAGGACTGCAAGCACAATTACATTTTCGGTAGGAAATGTAGACCATCTAGTTATTCTTATTATATCTGCCAAAAACTTCTGCGCGTAACACCGCCCACAATTTTTGCGCCACATAGACATGCCAGACCTCACAATGACCGGCTTATTGAGGACAGGTGTGCTATGACTTTGTTAAGGGTTTGTGAAAGCGGTTTGGCCGCAATTCGCCATTAAGCGCCATTTTTTTCCCCATTGACTTGCATGGGGTTTGGAAAAATCATACAAAATCTTGCAGTAAATTAGCTGTCATTCAGAAACCATAACAGCTATAGCTACGAAACTTGGTAGGGAGGTGCACTGAGGGGTCTTTTACTATCCCCGAAAAAATTTCACCAATTGACCAGATGGTGGCGCTATAACAGCCCTCCTTACCTTTTGCTCCATAACTTTTGAACCGTAGGGTTTATCATCAAAATTCTTTTTTCCCTGGATTCCTTGGGTCCTTCCGCATCTACTCAATTAGGCCACGCCCATTTCCGTCTGACTAGATTTTCGGCCATTTTGCATTTTGTCCAAAACAGTTTTTTTGCCATTTCTCCTTGAAATTTTGTCCAATCTTCACCAAACCAACGCACACATCATGTTGGGAGTGTCCTGCACAACACTGATTTGGAAGTTAAAAAAAAAAACACACCATTGCGATATAATCCACTTCCAATCTTCTGTGGGTGGGGCCTATTTCACAAAAATCGTCCGATGCTAACCAAACTTGCTACAGGTGTGGAGGGATGTACTCTGAGCCTATATCAGAAGTATTTTGTCATTTAGCCTTTAGGGGGCGCTATAGCAGCATTCAGTGCCTGTCCCTTCTAAATGGTTTTATTTTGAAGGGCGGCAGGAAGTGCAGATTCATTCTCATTATGGCCAGCCTTCCTTCTTGTATGACACTTGACTTGACTTGACTTGACTTGACTTGACTTGACTTGACTTGACTTGACTTGACTTGACTTGACGCACGCACGCTATTATGTAGATATCAGACACACCTATACTTGTATCACAGTGGGTATATCACTCATGGTCTCCCTCTCATTTGCATACTGTATGTTTTCAGCAGCTCCAACTCTTCTCTGTTAAAAACCAAATGCTAAAAGTGTACTGGAAACAGGAATCCGGTGAGATTTGACCAGATAAATAGAGCTTAAGAGCAACTCTGAGCAGCAGTGTTGCATCTTGGGTAGAGAGAATGATGTAGACAAAAAAAGTATGAAATAACTTACTACAGAGATTCCTCCATCTGTAAAAGTATGACATCACTTACTACAGTCATTCCTCTCCCTCCCTGGTGCAAGTGGGAGCCCCAGGAGAGGGCAAATCAGAGTGAATCAGAGTTCCTTGGATTTTCTAGGTCACTTGTCGCGAACCAATAAAAAAATTCACAGGGCCGACCAGAGCCCGCCCCCTCACAGCCCTGACAGCTGCCTGCAGGAAACCTGTTGTGTTCATGTATGGCATGGGAGGCCTGTCTGTTCTGTTAGCTGCTGTGTTACTATAGCATGGAAACATGTTCAGAAAACAATGAACGGAACCCATGGGTAAGTGTCACCACTTTGTGGTTGTTCATTATATAGAGCCAGCTGGGTTTGAAAACATAATGGAAGAGATAGCCTAGTGTGAATAGCCTAGTGTGAATGGAGGCTGTTAGCCACAACAACTGTGCCTTATAGGCTAACCTCAGCCAGCCAAAACAAACACCTTGTCCCCCTGGTGTTAGGACACACTGTTCATCAATGTTTGGGACTAGTTGCAACAAGCTAATTGAGCTAATGGTAGCATTAGGCGTTAGTTAGCATGCTACCCAAGCAGCTTCTCTGGCTGACTGGATACATGACAACCGATCAGCAACTCTGTAACAAAACTAAAAGGGTAACATTACTTTGGTGACCAGGGACTATTATCAGTCCATTTTCCCCACAGGTCAGTTGCTGCCACTGACCTGTAGGGGTGCTTTGTGTAAAAAATGGGTACATTGCTCAGCGCCCCCATCGTTGATTTCGTAACTTCAAGGCACCTTCTACTAGATGTAAAATTCGACGAGCTTTACAACGCTGTCAGTCCCGTGTCTGTAGCTGCTTCCCTCCCCGAGATATGGCCAAAAAACCACGTCAAATTTTTTTTTTTTTTTTTTTGCTCCAAATTGCACCAATTTCAAACCGAAGTATATATGTCGGGAGATGTCTTCACGCACAAAGTTTCATGCAGTTTAAGCCATTTTCCTAGGAGTTATGAGCATCTGATGTTGTAACTATTTCATGTAAAAAAGGGTACATTGCTCAGCGCCCCCATCGTTGATTTCGTAACTTCAACGCACCTTCTACTAGATGTAAAATTTGACGAGCTTTCCAATGCCGCCAGTCCCGTGTCTGTAGTTGCTTCCGTTGCCGAGATATGGCCAAAAAACAACGTCCAAAGAATTCAGGCACATTTTTGCTAATAGCGTCGTTGACAATTTCCACGTTATATAGTATTTGGGTGTAATACACCTTTAAAACTGTAAGTACTGTAGTATTTGGGTGTAAGAGTCCTTTGAAATTAACACACCCATAACTACTTAGTCCCCCGAGCTGCATGGGCAGGGACCTTGCAAGGCAGGCGGTGCATGGCAAAGACGGCAAGCACAATTACATTTTCGGTAGGAAATGTAGACATTCTAGTTATTATTATATCTGCCAAAAACTTCTGCGCGTAACAACGCCCCCAATTTTTGCGCCACATAGACATGCCAGACCTCAAAATGATCGGCTTATTGAGGACAGGTGTGCTATGACTTTGCTAAGGGTTTGTGAAAGCGGTTTGGCCGCAATTCGCCATTAAGCGCCATTTTTTTCCCCATTGACTTGCATGGGGTTTGGAAAAATCTTGCAAAATCTTGCAGTAAATTAGGTGTAATTCAGAAACCATAAGAGCTAGAGCTACGAAACTTGATGGGGAGGTGCACTGAGGGGTATTTTACTATCCCCGAAAAAATTGCACCAATTGACCATATGGTGGCGCTATAACAGCCCTCCTTACCTTTTGCTCGATAACTTTTGAACCGTAGGGTTTATCATCAAAATTATTTTTTCCCTGGATTCCTTGGGTCCTCCCGCATCTACTCAACTAGGCCACGCCCATTTGCGTCTTACTAGATTTTCCGCCATTTTGCATTTGGTCCAAAACAGTTTTTTTGCGATTTCTCCTTGAAACGTTGTCCAATCTTCACCAAACCAACGCACACATCATGTGGGGACTGTCCTGCACAACACTGATTTGGAAGTTTTTGAAAAAAATGCACCGTTGCCATATAATCCACTTCCAACTTTCTGTGGGTGGGGCCTATTTCACAAAGATCGTCCGATGCTAACCAAACTTGGTACAGGTGTGGAGGGATGTACTCTGAGCCTATATCAGAACTATTTTGTCATTTAGCCTTTAGGGGGCGCTATAGCAGCATTCAGTGCCTGTCCCTTCGAAATTGTTTTATTTTGAAGGGCAGCAGGAAGTGCGGATTCATTCTCATTATGGCCAGCCTTCCTTCTTGTATGACACTTGACACTTCTGAGTTGATTTCAGAAGAGATAGTGTCATTTGGCGTGTAGGGGGCGCTATTGTTTGCCTATGGGGGGCGCTACAGCAACGTATCTCCGCAACCGTAACTCGTAGAGACTCACGAATGGCGGCGTTGGAATCGGGGTGGAAAATTAAGGGGGGCAACACTCACAGATGGCGGCGTAGGACTCGGGGTGGAAAATTAAGGGGGGCAAGGCCCGGAATATATCTGCCACAAAGTTTGGCGCGTAATAACTCCCACATCTTTCACACGACATAGACATGCCATACCTCAAAATGAGCGGCTCATTGAGGACATGCTCTGACTTGGCAAAGGGTTTTGTCAAGCGGTTTGGCCGCTATTCGCGAGCTAATCTGACGCTTCGGTCATGCTGCTGCATGTGGACAGGTGAAAACTGCTCTGCTCTCCTTTCATAGATGCTCCTGTCACACTCATAGACTCCATCCATCCACCTCCAGCTCACAAGCCATCATCTCGATCTGGGGACGTTAAGTCCAAACTCCTGACCTCCACCGGCCCAGGCTCCACCAGTTTCAAAGCATCACAGCCTCGCTCCTCTGCAAGACTCAAGCCTCTACAAGCTCTCTCTTAATTTGCCATTGAATCCCCTTGTAAATGCTATCTCTCAGTAAAGAACCGGGAATCCTGTCCTGTTGCCATGTCTGCTCATTTGGGGGTTTTGTGTCGGGCCTGAGTCAGGACAAATACACGATATGATGTTGATGATGTATCGATATATCCATGTATATCAATATATCATCCCACTCCTACTAGCAATCAAGAGAAACCCAGTTCAAATGTGAGTTTTATAATCTGTTCACAGGGTTCAGGGGGTTACTTTTAAAAATGAAACCCGATATAATTTCTCCCGCTTCCACTCACAAAGGCCCGCCCATAACTACTTAGTCCCCCTAGCTGCATGGGCAGGGACCTTGCAAGGCAGGCGGTGCATGGCGAGGACTGCAAGCACAATTACATTTTCGGTAGGAAATGTAGACCATCTAGTTATTCTTATTATATCTGCCAAAAACTTCTGCGCGTAACACCGCCCACAATTTTTGCGCCACATAGACATGCCAGACCTCACAATGACCGGCTTATTGAGGACAGGTGTGCTATGACTTTGTTAAGGGTTTGTGAAAGCGGTTTGGCCGCAATTCGCCATTAAGCGCCATTTTTTTCCCCATTGACTTGCATGGGGTTTGGAAAAATCATACAAAATCTTGCAGTAAATTAGCTGTCATTCAGAAACCATAACAGCTATAGCTACGAAACTTGGTAGGGAGGTGCACTGAGGGGTCTTTTACTATCCCCGAAAAAATTTCACCAATTGACCAGATGGTGGCGCTATAACAGCCCTCCTTACCTTTTGCTCCATAACTTTTGAACCGTAGGGTTTATCATCAAAATTCTTTTTTCCCTGGATTCCTTGGGTCCTTCCGCATCTACTCAATTAGGCCACGCCCATTTCCGTCTGACTAGATTTTCGGCCATTTTGCATTTTGTCCAAAACAGTTTTTTTGCCATTTCTCCTTGAAATTTTGTCCAATCTTCACCAAACCAACGCACACATCATGTTGGGAGTGTCCTGCACAACACTGATTTGGAAGTTAAAAAAAAAAACACACCATTGCGATATAATCCACTTCCAATCTTCTGTGGGTGGGGCCTATTTCACAAAAATCGTCCGATGCTAACCAAACTTGCTACAGGTGTGGAGGGATGTACTCTGAGCCTATATCAGAAGTATTTTGTCATTTAGCCTTTAGGGGGCGCTATAGCAGCATTCAGTGCCTGTCCCTTCTAAATGGTTTTATTTTGAAGGGCGGCAGGAAGTGCAGATTCATTCTCATTATGGCCAGCCTTCCTTCTTGTATGACACTTGACTTGACTTGACTTGACTTGACTTGACTTGACTTGACTTGACTTGACTTGACTTGACTTGACGCACGCACGCTATTATGTAGATATCAGACACACCTATACTTGTATCACAGTGGGTATATCACTCATGGTCTCCCTCTCATTTGCATACTGTATGTTTTCAGCAGCTCCAACTCTTCTCTGTTAAAAACCAAATGCTAAAAGTGTACTGGAAACAGGAATCCGGTGAGATTTGACCAGATAAATAGAGCTTAAGAGCAACTCTGAGCAGCAGTGTTGCATCTTGGGTAGAGAGAATGATGTAGACAAAAAAAGTATGAAATAACTTACTACAGAGATTCCTCCATCTGTAAAAGTATGACATCACTTACTACAGTCATTCCTCTCCCTCCCTGGTGCAAGTGGGAGCCCCAGGAGAGGGCAAATCAGAGTGAATCAGAGTTCCTTGGATTTTCTAGGTCACTTGTCGCCAACCAATAAAAAAATTCACAGGGCCGACCAGAGCCCGCCCCCTCACAGCCCTGACAGCTGCCTGCAGGAAACCTGTTGTGTTCATGTATGGCATGGGAGGCCTGTCTGTTCTGTTAGCTGCTGTGTTACTATAGCATGGAAACATGTCCAGAAAACAATGAACGGAACCCATGGGTAAGTGTCACCACTTTGTGGTTGTTCATTTTATACAGCCAGCTGGGTTTGAAAACATAATGGAAGAGATAGCCTAGTGTGAATAGCCTAGTGTGAATGGAGGCTGTTAGCCACAACAACTGTGCCTTATAGGCTAACCTCAGCCAGCCAAAACAAACACCTTGTCCCCCTGGCGTTAGGACACACTGTTCATCAATGTTTGGGACTAGTTGCAACAAGCTAATTGAGCTAATGCTAGCGTTAGGCCAGCGTTTCTCAACTGGTGGGTAGCGTCGCGGGGCCGTTTTGATTGGTTCGCGGACATTTACAGTACAGTACTTTTTTTTTTTTTTTTTTTCAGATTATTGAAACTGGATTAGCCTGACCAGTTTCACTTGTTTAACAAGCTGAAGCATATGCTCTGCCTGTAATTCAAGAGAAGTCTGCCTTTTCATTTCATATTTAATTTTAGTTCAATTCAGATGATTGAAACTGGATTAGCATGGCCCCAGTTTAATTAAAAGTTATGACCAGTTTAACTAAAAAGCAT
The DNA here is from genome assembly GCF_964638095.1 of Poromitra crassiceps. Lineage (NCBI taxonomy): Eukaryota > Metazoa > Chordata > Actinopteri > Beryciformes > Melamphaidae > Poromitra > Poromitra crassiceps. Next base: position 37,968 of record NW_028152093.1, read on the forward strand.
ATAGCCTGCCTGTGATTCAAGAAAAGTCTGCCTTTTATTTCATATTTCATACAGTTCAAATAAGACTTTCTGACCATGACCAGTTTGACTTGTTTAAATTTAAAAACATATAGGCCTGTAATTCAAGTCTGCCTTATTTCAATTGGTTTTTAGCCGTAGTTGCACTTCTGTTGCACTTTTTTGTTCATTTGACAGTGCATGAAGGCATTGTGTATTAAATAAATGCGCTATTTTTTGTGCAATAAATTTGAGTGGTTTAAAAAAAAATCTGAAATTTGGGTCGCGACTTCATGACAAGGAAAATAGTGGGTCCTGAGGCTACACCAGTTGAGAACCACTGCGTTAGGCGTTAGTTAGCATGCTACCCAAGCAGCTTCTCTGGCTGACTGGACACATGACAACCGATCAGCAACTCTGTAACAAAACTAAAAGGGTAACATTACTTTGGTGACCAGGGACTATTATCAGTACATTTGACTTCTTACACTAACATAATGGAACATAGCCTACATTAGTTACTGGCTGATTAGATGCAGCCATTGATAGCTTTTCACTTGTGTGTTTGCAGCTCTGGTAAGCCTGCTAGTTTTGTAAACAGTTGTTGTCGCAACCATAAACATGAATGACACTACAAGGAATACTACTTCTCTGGAGGTTATCATGTCCTATTTTCCTTGAGACAGTTGGAGACATTTACAATACATGGTAATTATTGATGCTGTAGTTTGCAGGTAATGTAGTTTTAGATTGCAGAGATTGGGCCAGCCTTTTGTGTCTCTCTAGTAGGCTACAACCAGTCTGACTTCCCCACCTACCAAGTACTTCTACTCCAAAGTCCTTTTACTCACATAGGCACCCCCATAACTACTTAGTCCCCCTAGGTCCATGGGCAGGGACTTTGGAAGCCAGGCGGTGCATGGCGAGGACAGCAAGCACAATTACATTTTCGTTAGGAAATGTAGACATTCTAGTTCCATATTATTATGCTTCTCAAACCAATCTAACTGCAGTTTCAATACTGCAAGCATGTAAATACGCTACACTATAGCAAGATCAAAGTGAAAATAATGTTCTATGCATCAGCTAGAAAAATATAGCCTATTAGATTGGTGAAAGTTTGTCCAGAAAGATATCATTTTCTCTCGCCTGCTGCAGGAAGGATGATGCACATAAATATACCCTACATTATGTCAAGTCATTGCATAAATGTGTTTTTATTGTAAAACTAAATGTGAAATAGGGCCAAGTTATTGGAGGGACATCACAGTATAGCAGATGCCATTAGAAGCGCGTTCCGAAGCGCGTTCCGCTGTTACTTCTCTAAATCACGTTAACTCGACAAGGGGTATATATAGGCCCAGGAGGACATATATGTTTCACATAGGGTGGTGTTTTCATTTCGATGTTTTATTTGGTCCAATATTGAAATGTTGACAATGGCAGGCTGTGTTACCATTACACATTAATTTAGAACTACCTTTTATATCTATTTTGGCTCATTTGGTGGCTATTTAGTAGCGAAATGAAGAAACACAATGCATGCTGGGAACTCAGAGAGAGAGAGAGAGAAGGGTGACAGAGAAGAAGCAGTGAAGGCAGAGAATAGGCAAAGCGCTAAATGTAGGCCAGGTCCCAAGATATCACTAGGCTGGTATTTAGCGCCGACACGCCCACTTTGGGACTGCGCCACGCCCATTCGGCCTAAAGCGCATTTGGCAGCCTAAAGCCTATTGCTATCTTGCCGAAACAGGCGCAAGGCACGTTTTTTTGCGGTTAAGGCCCGTAATAGCGCCGATGGCCTGTGGGAGAATAGAGCCCTTTGTTCCTTGATACTGTATGTGTGGCGGGAGAATGACACAATACGGCCAGTATATACTGTAGGCTACAAGATGCACACACACACACACAGTCACAATGCAAACACGTTTATTGTCAGAAAATGTTGAAATTTCCATTTTCAAATTGCAATGTGAATAAATTGGAATAACACGTCAAAAAAACAATATGGCCTAAAAAAAGTAGGCTAAAAGTGGAAAAAAATATGGCCTATATTAACAAAAAAAAATCAGTTCTCAGTGACTGGCAGTCGCTTGAGCCATCTGTGCTGCGATACTGCTGTCTAGAGGGGGAACAAATAAAAGGAGCTGAATTGCCGTGGAGTGCGAAGCAGTTCATTAATGCGGTTGATCACAGATTTCTCGTCGGCAAGGGTCATGGTGGGATACTGCTCAGCCGTGGTGTCTATAATGAAGCGTCGCAGGTTCTCCGGCAGCGCCCATTTTCCTCTGCAGCCGTCCCAATTGGTCGTCAAACCCCAGGCCCGATATTGTTCCTCTGTGATTACCAAACGGAACAGCAAAGCCCCATATCTGTCCACGCGTCCTTGGCTTTTCGTGCGGAGGAATTCCTTGTGCCGTGGCGTCAACACAGGGACGGCTCGCAGCTCTGCATGTTGTTTGTGAAGGCCCAACAGCGACTGGCTTACTGATGCTGCCCTGGCGGCCATGGCGGGGGGTGGAGCTGGTGTAGATGCTGCCGTGGCGGGGGTTGGAGCTGGTGGAGATGCTGCCCTGGCGGGGGGTTGAGCGGGTGTGTCTGGGCTCTGTCGGTCCCCCGACCGAAGTGACGCGTTCTCCTCGCGCAGAAGTCGGACCTGTCCTTCGAAGCTTCTCCTCATCTCATCGAGCTGATTTCGCATGTCTTGTCGCATGTCCTCTCTCAAGCTTGTCAGTTCTGAAGCGTGCCTGGATATCCGCGCACTGGTCTCCCCTTCCGCCTTCAGCTGGTCTTGCCTTCTCTGCTCTATCAGATCATTGACCTGCTTCCGCATGGCTTCGCGCATGGTCGCCATCTCTGCATCGTGACTGGCAGTCGCTTGAGCCATCTGTGCTGTGGCCTTAACTCTAGCGGCCCTGAGCTCCTCTGTTCTCCGACTCAGTGTCGACGCGTCACCGTCACATCCTGCTGCCGGTGCTGCTGCTGCTGCTGCTGCTGCCGGTGGCGGCATGAGATGGCTTGAGACCACCGTGAGAGAGGCACCCTATGGAATGGAAACAGAAAAGCCACGAAATTAATTTTAAGATTTAACATTTAACCTATGCTATAACTTGACAACAAAAACATTAACTGATGCATTTGATTTGAGTATTTTGCATGAAATATCATAAATCCCTATTTGTATGGGATTTTGGCACTTAAGGGGTTAATATCTAAAAATGCTCAAGGGTGCTCACCGGGCACCCTCCTGTATTTTGAATAGGTACCCCCAAACTACAAGAATCAGCAGAGAAAAAAACTTTATCAGACGAAACAAGGTTCATCAAAAAAACAGCCTTTGGCTCCCGGACTAATAAGCATTAAGCAAAATACATTTGCTCAAAATTTCCTCAAGTTGGAAATTCCTCAGCACACATTACAAAATACTCTTTGGCTGACCCAAACATTGAAGTATTGTGGAAAATATGCTACTTCAAAGCCCTCGGCACATACGCTGCGCAGCTGGCGTTCAGCTCCCCAAAAATGTGACTTGACAGAGCTGACGTGAAGAGCGCAAGTATAATATAATGTAGATGGAGAGACAACAGGAGAGAGTGAAAGCTATGACACCAAGTATGCACTACATTCTCTCCTTGGGCTAACTTCTAGTCATTGAAATCCTAGGGAAATCACACAATTTACTAATTTTGCTGGGGACTCCCACTCCCCTGCGTCCCGCCCATCAAGCTGACGTTCAAGTATATAGGTGTAGCGCAGGGGTGGGCAATTAAGCGAAGGGCCACACATTGGAGATTATACATGCCAACACTCCTGATTTTCACGGGAGTCAAGTAATTTCTTGTTAATCTCCTGATATAATAGTGATACAAATCCAATGGCTGTAGCAGATGAGATTTATTAACATAATTCTGCCTTTTATTGAGTTTTTGCGGGTTGTTTTGTTTTTCTTTGAGTCCGGCCCTGGGGCCGCATTTTGCCCCAGGGCTGCAAGAAATGACTATAGAACAGTAATTTCTTACACAAGATTACTTTTAGCCTTTTAGTCGTAAAGATTATTGAAAGATAGCCTATTAAGGGATATTAAACATTGAACTTCTGGTGGTGATTCTTTCCCCCAAAATTGATTTTTATGGCTTTGAAGTAGAACTCTTAAAATATCGATGCAGTTCTGTGTCACTTGCCTGTTCTCTGTATTTACTACATGTCATGGCTGTTCACTGTTACTGTCTCTTACTCACACACACTCAGCACCAAAATAAAGCATTGATTCCTGAATGGCAACAATTTGTTTGTTTTGATTTTGTGTATGAAAAATTGTTAACGGGACACTCTAACAATTGTGATTTATTTTGCACATAATCTCACACATATCAGAAAACTGTAAACCGTTTTGGATTTGCTTTGACAGTTATTGAGAGTTGATTTGAGTCCACAACATACCTCAAACCAAATGAATGAGAAGTCAGAAAGTGATTAAATAATAGTTGGAGAGAGTGTCATTTTTTTTTTTATTATGTAAGAGTATATCATAGATAGGTTGCTTATTTCTTTGAACAAATTAAAGTAAAACATAATTAAACACAACTGTCACAATTTAGCTGGTGTCTATCACAGGGGTAAATGGAACACTAATAAAGTAGACTATAGCAATGGTTCTCAAAGTGGGGTCCTTGAGGGCGTCCCCATGGACTAATTTGTGTCAGTTTCGGGGTCCTTGACATGAAAAAGCTTGAAACCACTAGCTGGACTACAGTATTGTTTACCAATGTGATATACCTGTTTCCTTTATATTCAACTAATGTAAATTAACACTGAAAGTTACTTGACTGGTCTTCATGAACATTATACCCAACTCTCCTTTGTCTACTCTGCTGCAGTACTCTGGAACAGCTTACCAACAGAGATAAAATTAGTGAGTAACTTAAGCAGATTTAAGACAAATGTGAAAAAATGGCTCAGTGGGGGACATTATAGGCTGGGGTCTGTTTTAAGGTAGTTGTTTTGATTAATGTATGTTATGTGTTGCCAGTGAATTGTGTTGAACTTATGTTGTCTGAGTACATCTGTGCCTCCCTCCTCCCCTTTCCCCTTTACCAACAAGGACCATAATGGAAATAAGCAGAAGCTTTTTTATGTAATCCTTGACTGTTTTTTTTATTACACCTTACTTTTGTAAAGTTTTTTATGAAAATGTGTCAAATAAATCAAATCAAATCAAACTACCCAGAAAGCCAGTAGGGTACCTTAAACTTAACCATTGGTTCTCAAATGGTGGTCCGGGGACCAGGGGTCCGTGGCACTTTGCAAGGTCCGCAAAACGTTTTTTTCTTTTGCAAAAGCTTCATAGTTCAATGGAAATATTTTATGCTTTAAATCTAACATGGTTCATGGATTACATTCTAATCTAACAAATCTATCAATTTAAAAGTCAAGCAGGTTACCGTGGAAACAGCTGAGCCCAAAATCACAAATGAGAATGAGGGGGTCCCCGGTATATTTTCTATCTTGTAAGGGGTCCTTGGCTGACAAACACTTGAGAACCTCTGCCTTAAAGATAGCTAACATATATAACATGCTAATACTATTAAATGGTAAATGGTAAATGGCCTGCATTTATATAGCGCTTTTATCCAAAGCGCTTTACAATCAGTAGGTAGTCTACATTCACCCATTCATACACCGATGGCGGCAGGCTGCCACGCAGGGTGCCTACACACCATCGGGAGCAATTTGGGGTTCAGTGTCTTGCTAGTCTCTTAAAACAGACTGTATCATCTACATCCGGCGAATGCAGCTATATACAGTCTGTACGTTACACCCCCAGAACATGCACAAGGAAGTTGGGAAAAAAACCTTCAGACTGGAAGGAAGTTCTACGGAATCCGACCAATCACGACACGCGAATGCGGCATATTGGATTCTGATTGGACTAATGAGCGGAAGACCTGCCTTTCTGCCGGCATATTGGATTCTGATTGGACTAATGCGCAGAAGACCTGCCTTTCTGCTTCCCATTCCGGTTGGTGCATGATTCTCCCCCACGAAGTACAGACGGTATGGCGGAAGCATTTGAAAATTGCGGAAGCCAACTCGTCTGTTCTAAGAGACTAGTGTCTTGCCCAAGGACACTTCGACATGCAGACTGGAGGAGGCGGGAATCGAACCACCGTCCTCCTTGATCCAAAGCGATTAGTGGACAACCCGCTCTACCTCCTGAGCTACAGCCGCCCCACAACTATTAGGAGTTGGTCTGTTTATTTACTATTTAACAGCGTCGGCGAATCAACAAAAGACGTCTTTGACTATTGCGAGTCTGAGTTCGCCTTTGTTTGTGCCTGAAAAGCAGGAGTTGATCCTGAAGCACCAAAACAGCTGCAAGAATAATCTTTGTTAGAGAACTGTTTTAGCCACAACGTATATGAAAGCTGGTGTTTTGTCGCTAGCTTGTGAGCTACATTATCTACTTGACAAGCACAAGCTTATTGTGCAACTTTACAGCTTGCTATTAGGAGAGAGCACCATAGTTGACAAAACCACACATGCACGTAATTAGAATTTCAACAATTTATTTGGGATTTAGCGTCAAAATATGCAACATCAATACTACCTTGAGGACATTATATCTGCTGGAGAGCTCGGTAGAGAATCGAGTGTAATACAACTGGACAGAAAGGGTAGTGTCCGAAACTCATTTGATCATAGTATATGATAAAAAAACTACATGGGGAATAGTGAGTGAATGAGTGAACCATTCCGAACATGGCTATAGTGTACTGTACTGTAGCCTACTGTTCTGTAGCGGTAAACTGACTTTCACACAGGCACAAAAACATAACTATGCAAAATATACAACACAACAGACAAACAGAAAACACTCACATCATAACTGAAACGGTTAAACTGCAGTATTTTGAGGCAGTAGACAAAGTAACACCCAGGCATGTCCAAAGTCCGGCCCGGGGGCCAGATGCGGCCCTTTGACCGATCTTAAGCGGCCCTCTTGTCTCTCAAAATATGTTTATTTTATTTTATTTAACCTTTATTTAACCAGGCAAGTCATTAAGAACAAATTCTTATTTACAATGGCGACCTGGCAGAAGGCACAGCCTTTTGAGGGATGGGGGGTAGGGGATAAAATAAATACAAAGTTACTTAGAACAAATTAAAACACAAGTTAAAACACAGTTAAAAACATAGCAGACTTTTCTTGAATCACAGGCAGTCTATATGCTTTTTAGTTAAACTGGTCATAACTTTTAATTAAACTGGGGCCATGCTAATCCAGTTTCAATCATCTGAATTGAACTAAAATTAAATATGAAATGAAAAGGCAGACTTCTCTTGAATTACAGGCAGAGAATATGCTTCACCTTGTTAAACAAGTAAAACTGGTCAGGCTAATCCAGTTTCAATAATCGGAATTTAACTCAAATGAAATATGTTTTTTTTTTTTTTTTTTTTTTTTTTTTTTTGGGCCAATGTCCGCGACCCAATCAAAACGGCCCCGCGACCCACCAGTTGAGAAACGCTGCTCTAGAGCTCTTCTTCTCTGCCCTGAGTTCCAGGCCAGTCAGTGTTCAAAGGTTTCACGTTGTTGATGTTCTTGGCAGCCCTGATTGCGGATTTCATTGCTGTCTCGATCCAAGCGTGAGGTAAGGCCGTGTGTTCGCCAGCAAAGTGCACCCTACCCTCACTTTGGAAGAGCTCCTTAGCATAATCCAAGTGTTGGTAGGGAGTGAAGAGAGCAAACGCACCCAGGCTATAAGGATCCACGCCCCACTGCTTCACCACAACCCCTGTGCAGAGAGACCTGACCTGCTCGCCGTGGATCAGCACCAAATCTTTCAGGACCAGCTCTTTCAGGTCTTCGTCGCTCGCGCCTTCGAAGAGGTGGGCGTCATCAGACCAGGTGTAGGAAGCCAGGAGCACGCCTACGCTCTTGTTTTTTGGGAAACTGTGGCTGGGGTAGTAGATGTAACGGGAGGGCCGGTCGGTGATGCTCTTCCCTCCTTTGATGCCGTCCTTCTCCCAGAACCTCTTGCTGAAGGTGAGGATGACTTTGGTGGAGCTGTCATAGTGGACCGATCTCAGGGCCTCCATCTTGTGGGCGCAGAGAGGGGGCTGGAAGTCGACGAAGAGGGCCGCCTTGGCTGTGGTGGTTACCAGGACAGTGTCGGCAGCCAGGTGGGTCAAAGAGGATTGGTTGCCCTCCTGATACGATATGATGACACCTTTCTCTGATCGGCTGATGCGTTTGACCTTAGAGTGGAGGTGGATGGTGCATTGGAGGACGCTGAGAAACGCTTGGGGGATGAGATCTGTGCCGCCGGTCACTTCATCGTAACTTAAAAGACAAGAAGACAAATTACGATTGTTGTATACATGCATAGAGAGATGTGCAATGTCTTTTTTTCTTTTCTTTTTTTTTCTTTTTTTTTTGGTTTATTGAACAGGGACAAATGCATTGAACATTATTTCATATGACCTACAAAACAGATGTCATGCATACAGGTTTCTAGCCAAGGCTAATTTGCAACCCCTGTCCCTGGTTAGGCCTTTACTATTAAAACAAAAGTTCAAGAGAACAATTAAAACAGTACCAAAACGTTAAAAACGAACCATATAAAACAGAACAAAATAAAGACAAAAACAAAAAGCAAAAACACAAAACAGATAAGGACACAAAACTAAAATAGTACAATACTAAAAGTCAATGTTCACAGGCTTGTTTCAGTTTCAGCCATTGTTTTGCTTGTGTGTTAAAAACGGTGAGTTCTGTCAATGTTTTTATTTCAATCACTTTTTGGCTATGTTGTCTGCCATTTTTGTCTTTGGCATTTATACGCCGCCTGCACCCGCAAGGGATTTTTGCTCTTACTTGACATCATCGTTGACGTCGGACTGGTCGTAGATCATCTCGGAGAGCGCCGTGTACAGGAGGCTGTTTTCATTCAGCAGGTCTCCAATCATCCTTATCGCCTCTCGACTCAGACCACCTACTTCTATCAGATACTCCTGTGGGGGAAAAAAACAAATGTTTTCCACATCGTGCCATGGAATGCTCTTAAATACATTTGTATTTAAAGGATGGCTTTACTGATAACCAACCCACTTTGTATCATTAATCATCTTACAAGCACATGGGCATGTGTTTACCTTCTCTCTCTGTTTTCCTGCAGAAACTCCGCCCCCACCATGCAAGTCATTAAGGCTCGTTAAGGCTCTCCATGGGATTAGTAGAAAATCGAAGATAACGCGCTCAACTCCTTACTTAGTAGCAGGCTATGTAAACTGGGTGCTGGATCCCCAAAAACAAAGTCTAATTCAAAAAACGAAAAGGACAGCACTCCAAGTTTAAAGATTTAATGCCAACACAATGGACGTTTCGGGCCCAAGCCCTTCGTCAGCATGTAATGGCAATTACATTCTCCATGTGATCCTCCATGCGCATACTTAAAAGAGAAAAAAACCCAATAACAGCCGCCCTCGGAGCAGATTCCGAGTCTCGAGCAGAACTTCCGACCGCAGCGCCGTTGTGACGTAAAGCGCGTCACAACGGAGCGCTTTGCCAGAGGAGGAAATGGGAGCACTCTGTGAGGAAAACAGAGAGAAGGTAAACACTGCCCATGTGCTTATATTACTGAGATTATAATGATACAAAGTGGGTTGATTATCGGTAAAGCCATCCTTTTAAGACTTTCCAGACTGAAAAGGCTTGAGATAAAATAAAATAAAATAAACATGGCAAAGTAAAAAAAATGAATAAAAAAATAATAATTGGTGAGCCGTGATGATGCTGCACTATAGGAAACCTTGTACATTGGTGGCCCCAAATAGCAATGACTGCTTGTTTGACTGACTTCAAAAGCCGTAAATCATGTAACCGTTACATCAAATCACGTTACATTGTAACATCACGTTACATTGTAACGTAATATGATGTTGTTTGTAAACTAAATGTGTTCTTCTTAGTGTCTGCTGGGGTAGAAGTGGTGGAGAGAGTTGCCAATCGTTGGTGAGTCCAGCATTCTCTGGACAGAGTGGTTTCCTCGTTTAGGAGGCACTTGTATTTAGCACATTATTTAAGTACTTTAGCAGTTAGTACTAAAGTAATTCGTAATTCTTGCACTTTACTTTTGATTAATCACTTCCTTTGCAGCAAGAAGATTTTCCTCAATTCATAATTTCCTATGCGGCTAAAAAAAATCCTGCCTGTGACCTAAGTTTCATCTGGGCCAATCTACAGAGAGAGGATCCTTTTTCTATTGTAGTCACATTTTGTGATTTCCGAGGATAAAAGTTACGTCTAGATTTTAACATGCAGATTAAAAAACATTACAAGCAACCAATCCGCAACTGTCAAAGTTACACTATGCTGATCATCAATGGAACACTATTACGTATAATGGAGTATAGTGAAAAATAAAATGGAAAAATACATTTTACAAGAGACATAGAAAGCAGGTTCTTATCCATTAAGGCATTGCTTTACCTTCACAGAATAGCGGTCATATTTTTTCAATGCAGCATAGCAGCCATGTGCCATCATTTCATCTTTCACCTGCAAAAAATATCATTTGTATATTAAGATCATTTTCAGTGGTGTTCGGTTTACACATAATGACCCATCAGCTCCAATCGCCTATGGGTCTAATCCATTAAACCCATTTTAGATGTTAGGCACTGATTCTCTTATCCAGAGTGTCTTATGAATGAACAGGTTCAGTATCTTCAGAGTGTCTTATGAATGAACAGGTTCAGTATCTTCAGAGTGTCTATGAATGAACAGGTTCAGTATCTTCAGAGTGTCTATGAATGAACAGGTTCAGTATCTTCAGAGTGTCTTATGAATGAACAGGTTCAGTATCTTCAGAGTGTCTTATGAATGAACAGGTTCAGTATCTTCAGAGTGTCTTATGAATGAACAGGTTCAGTATCTTCAGAGTGTCTATGAATGAACAGGTTCAGTATCTTCAGAGTGTCTATGAATGAACAGGTTCAGTATCTTCAGAGTGTCTATGAATGAACAGGTTCAGTATCTTCAGAGTGTCTATGAATGAACAGGTTCTGTATCTTCAGAGTTTCTATGAATGAACAGGTTCAGTATCTTCAGAGTGTCTTATGAATGAACAGGTTCAGTATCTTCAGAGTGTCTATGAATGAACAGGTTCAGTATCTTCAGAGTTTCTATGAATGAACAGGTTCAGTATCTTCAGAGTGTCTGAATGAACAGGTTCAGTATCTTGCTCAAGAACAGTTTGAATGGTCAAAAGGTTGTTCATGGATTCTTTCAAACCACTATACCCACACTCCAATTCTCTCTCTCTCTCTCTCTCTCTCTCTCTCTCACACACACAACACACACACACACACACACACACACACAATCATCTTCACCCCTCCCTCTTTCTCGAACCTTCTGCAAAGCCTGCTGTAACAGCTCGTCGGCTGACCGCCCCTTCTCGCTCTCCGGCAGGTTGTATTTCAGGATGTCAGGGAAGGCTTTCACTGCGTACGTCCTCCTCAGCAGCCCGTTCACCAGGTAGAAGGTGTTTCTGTCCTCCATGATGAATTTATTCAGCTTGATCCCCAGTTCTTTAGCAAACCAGCGGACAATGCTGTTGAGACAAGAGGTGATGTGCCCAGAGGCCAGAGGTTAGTGAGGTTAGTGACTGCAAACATCTGGGCTGGGACAGTGAACGAGAAATGTTCCCCCTTGTCCTCAGTAAGTGCGTACTGTTGAGGTGATATTGAACAGGATAATTAATGGTGCTAGGTGTAGCCTAGCTTTTTGGTATCAATAAATGGGTCGTCCCATTTATTGTCAAGTGGCTCAGGCTAATCATTTATGTCATGGGACGAATTGTAAGATTTGTGTAGGGGGTAAAGTGAATGCTTATGGACAAAAAGTATGAAGTGTAAGTTTTTATTATTATTATTTCTGATTTCCCCCCTATTTTCTCACCAATTGTACTTGGCCAATTTCCTCCGGCCGCTGCTTCTCTACAGATCTGTGCGATCTGGGGAGAGCCATAGACTAGCACCATGCTTCCTCCGACACATCTGCAGTTGCCAGCTGCTTCTTTTCACCTGACAGCGGGGAGCTTCACTGGCAGGACGTAGCATGTGGAAGGATCACGCTATTCCCACCATTTCCCTTCCGCCCTGAGCAGGCGCCCCAACCGACCAGAGGAGGCGCCAGTGCAGTGACCAGGACACATACACGCGCAGAAACAGCCAATCGTGCCTGTTTGGATGGCCGACCAAGCCGGAGGTAACACGGGGGCCGCGGACCTGCGACCCTCATGTTGGTTGGCTGGGAATCTACCGCTACACTACCCGGACACCCTGTAAAGTGTGAGGTTAACAACAGGTTGGACATAAAGATCAGCTCCATTGTAGGATGCTATAGGGCACAAGCCTTAGGGGGCTGACACATACAGCTGATTAATCGGCGTCAGCCATGTCTGGGCATCTGTCGCTGTGTAAACATCCAATGTCCCTGGACCTTTGTCACATGTCATCCTCCTCTCTCCGTGCATGTATTTCCTGTCTCTCTCTCTTTTTTAATGGATTTTTCTCTCCCATTTTTCTCCTCAATTGTACATGGCAAATTCCTGCTGTCCCGGTGGTTGCTCCTCCCCCTCTGCCGATCTGGGGACAGTTGTAGACTAGCACACACTTTCTCCGATACATGTGCAATCGCCAGCCGCTTCTTTTCACCTGACAGCGAGGAATTTCACCGGCAGGACATAGCGCGTGGGAGGATCACGCTATACCCCTCAGTTCCCCTCCCCCCGAACAGGCACCCCCCGACCGACCAGAGGAGGCGCTAGTGCAGCGAGCAGGACTCATACCCCGCCGGCTTCCCACCCGCAGACACGGCCAGTTGTGTCTGTGTAGGAATATCTGACCGACCCGGATGTGCCAGTGCCGGGAATTGAACCCGTGTCTGGTCGGCAAGTGCTTTATACCTCCACTAACTGGATATTGGATCATTGTTGTGTAATATCAATTGGAAATGGAGAGAATGAAAACAGACGTTTATTCATATGAAAATATCAGAGATTATTACTTTGACTCACCGGTGATAACTTGGGATCCTCATAGCCCCCAGGTCAGCATACCAGCCCTCTTGGTGATTTCTGTAGGTGTGCACCCGGCCTCCAACACGACCGTCAGCCTCTAATATGGTGACCTTGTTCAAACGGCACAACATCCAGGTAAGTCACAATGTAACTTACTTGTCTGGAGAGTGGTGACCACTGACCCAAAAATAGGGACAGAGCTATCCCATTGATTTTGGGCGCCCACTTTGAGTTGACTCGGTGGCCGTCGCCATCTTGATTTTTCGTCAGCCGAGAGGGAGGGAATGGGTTGAGTCCTTACGCAGCTCACGTGAGATGGGGGTTTCCCAGAGCCGCAGCTCCGCCTGCTATTGGTCCGTGATCGGCAAGCTGCGCGATCACTGGACAGGCGACCTGTCAATCACCCCCTTTTCTATCATCTATTTTACTCCAAACGGGTGAGTTATATAAGAAATTACCCGCCTACAGTTGTTATGAAAAGGTTAAATTAGCTATATAGACCAAAACCGTGTTAAGGCCCAGGCTGTAACCAGATGTTTCCGTCCACACTCCAATTTGTTTCAATCACTCTTTTTTGCCTCCTTGGTCAGATAGAAACTACCACGCCTGGAGTGAGAACACAGCTCGACTTTAAAAGTGGGGCATTTTAACATGTTAAGATGTTACCAGGGACACACCACCATGTTGGAGGAGTGACAGAATGATGTAACATTCCTCTCCATCTAAATGCAACTAATACAAACAAGGATTAACATAAACAATTCCATGCATAGTCCTATTCTTAATAATGCAACTACTACTATTTCTTCTAATAATAACACTAAATATGCTATCGTTGCAGTTCGTTCCCAAATTAAAAATCTTTATTTGATTTTTTTGGTTTGTTTATTAAGAAATATAGGTAATGACGTGAGCTGCCAAAATAGCACCAGTTTTAAAGTGAGGAAGTGCTGCATGTACCTTGTGGCCTGCATCTTGCAATAACTTGGCAGCCGTCAGTCCAGCCATTCCTGCCCCGACAATAACAACGCGTTGTGGCTTCTCTGTGAGGGGAAGACCTGTCTGTACCGTCTGTAGCAGCTCCTCATAGTCCTTGTCCTCCAGGCATTCGGCCAGACTGTGCTTCAGTGCAACATCTCCGGCACATCGCCGCATCATGAGGAGCACTACTACAGTGAGAGGAACTACAAACACAGAGATAAAATTACTCCAAAAGGGGAACTCAAATATCAAGTAGTAGAATAGTCAAACTCTATTCTCTTACTTTTATAGGTTTTTCACAGTGCCGAGGGCTCCAAGAGCCAGAATCAGGTCGAACTACAAGTGGGTCACTTCATTGTTCTTTACCTGGATGCTATGAAATTTCATCATGCCATTGCAAAGATTGTCCCCCCCCCTCTCTGTATACACTTTTGTATTTTGTTTCATCTGATTGTGTTGTGAATCTG